>NC_072412.2:13227128-13529073 GCF_028858775.2 Pan troglodytes | reverse complement strand
GTGTCTCGTCCTGTCCCAGGCCCAAAACCCCAGGGGACCTGTCCTCAGGAGCTGCATGAGCCCACTTCCACCGAAGGAGGGGGAGCTTCAGGACGCCTGCTGTGTTCTCCGGACTCCCGTTGAGATCCGATTTTGGCCCTTTCCGAGTGAGACAGGATGGGCTCACCGCATCTGGTCAGGCCGGCAGGGCCTGGCTGCAGCACAGAATGATCCCATAGGTCTCAAGGCCTAGTGTCAGCTGCAAATTCACTCATCCATCAGCCCTCTGCCTCCCTCCTCCTTTGAAAGAGCAGTGGCCTGCCCGGCTTGTAAAAGCCCTGGGGTTCCGGAAAGCCCACCGCGCTTTCCAGGACACCTGCAATGAGGAACAGAGGCGAATCCGAGGGGGTGACCATGTGACCACGCGTGGCACTGGCCAATCCCACAGCAGTTGGTGTTAATATGTGTCACTGGAGGCATACGGGGTGACGGCCAAACAAAGCATCATGTCCAGGTATGTGCCAGTGGAAGGGGGAAACGGCTGACGTTTCCATCAATGCCAAGGAATATCAAAGAACACCTGGGACCCGGGGGTTGGGGGGGCCGCCTGTGCCTGCCCAAGCCACGTTTTCAAATGCCTACCAGAGGAGCAAAGAGGGTTCTGCAAAATTCACATCATCCCCAATCCTCCACCGACCCGGTAGCCCTGACGCAACTTCAGCTGGCACAAACCCACAGATAGTGGGAAGGAAACACACAGAGACTGAGAGACAGACAGAGAAGAGAGAATGGGAGACACATACACAGACACCTACACACACACACACACACACACACACACACACACACACACTCACAGTCATACAGCAGAGGAGAGCAGCCCAGGGGCACGCAGGAAGACCCGTCCTTGAGATCACGGACGGCGGCACGACTTTTGGGGAGACTCACCCCAACCAACACCGTCCGTGCAGGCCTGAGGCTGGGATCCCGTGCTGCTTCCCCCGACTCTGCCTGGGGTTTCATCATCATGGTCGGCCCTTTGCGACTCCTGGCATCCGGAGACGTTCCCTTCCACCCCGTGGCGAGGTGAGGCCTTAGCCTCAGAGCCTCGATACCCAAGCACTGCCACGGAGGGCTCCTGCTCTGCCAAGCCTCGGGGCCTGGTTTCTACGACAATCTTGGGAACCACTGTGACGGGAGAAACGGTTCGCGACTCGCGCATGCGCATTGGCTGAGCCGATTCGCGCTCCACTCCTGACAGATAGGCTGTGTCCCCTTTAAATATCGCCACCGCCGCGCGGCGGCCATGATGCTCCTCCTGCTGCCACGGCAGCGGCTGGATCCTGGGACCTGTTTGGGGCGGCGTGGGAGAGGGGGCCGCGGGTGTCTCGTCCTGTCCCAGGCCCAAAACCCCAGGGGACCTGTCCTCAGGAGCTGCATGAGCCCACTTCCACCGAAGGAGGGGGAGCTTCAGGACGCCTGCTGTGTTCTCCGGACTCCCGTTGAGATCCGATTTTGGCCCTTTCCGAGTGAGACAGGATGGGCTCACCGCATCTGGTCAGGCCGGCAGGGCCTGGCTGCAGCACAGAATGATCCCATAGGTCTCAAGGCCTAGTGTCAGCTGCAAATTCACTCATCCATCAGCCCTCTGCCTCCCTCCTCCTTTGAAAGAGCAGTGGCCTGCCTGGCTTGTAAAAGCCCTGGGGTTCCGGAAAGCCGACCGCGCTTTCCAGGACACCTGCAATGAGGAACAGAGGCGAATCCGAGGGGGTGACCATGTGACCACGCGTGGCACTGGCCAATCCCACAGCAGTTGGTGTTAATATGTGTCACTGGAGGCATACGGGGTGACGGCCAAACAAAGCATCATGTCCAGGTATGTGCCAGTGGAAGGGGGAAACGGCTGACGTTTCCATCAATGCCAAGGAATATCAAAGAACACCTGGGACCCGGGGGTTGGGGGGGCCGCCTGTGCCTGCCCAAGCCACGTTTTCAAATGCCTACCAGAGGAGCAAAGAGGGTTCTGCAAAATTCGCATCATCCCCAATCCTCCACCGACCCGGTAGCCCTGACGCAACTTCGGCTGGCACAAACCCACAGATAGTGGGAAGGAAACACACAGAGACTGAGAGACAGACAGAGAAGAGAGAATGGGAGACACATACACAGACACCTACACACACACACACACACACACACACACACACACACACACACACTCACAGTCATACAGCAGAGGAGAGCAGCCCAGGGGCACGCAGGAAGACCCGTCCTTGAGATCACGGACGGCGGCACGACTTTTGGGGAGACTCACCCCAACCAACACCGTCCGTGCAGGCCTGAGGCTGGGATCCCGTGCTGCTTACCCCGACTCTGCCTGGGGTTTCATCATCATGGTCGGCCCTTTGCGACTCCTGGCATCCGGAGACGTTCCCTTCCACCCCGTGGCGAGGTGAGGCCTTAGCCTCAGAGCCTCGATTCCCAAGCACTGCCACGGAGGGCTCCTGCTCTGCCAAGCCTCGGGGCCTGGTTTCTACGACAATCTTGGGAACCACTGTGACGGGAGAAACGGTTCGCGACTCGCGCATGCGCATTGGCTGAGCCGATTCGCGCTCCACTCCTGACAGATAGGCTGTGTCCCCTTTAAATATCGCCACCGCCGCGCGGCGGCCATGATGCTCCTCCTGCTGCCACGGCAGCGGCTGGATCCTGGGACCTGTTTGGGGCGGCGTGGGAGAGGGGGCCGCGGGTGTCTCGTCCTGTCCCAGGCCCAAAACCCCAGGGGACCTGTCCTCAGGAGCTGCATGAGCCCACTTCCACCGAAGGAGGGGGAGCTTCAGGACGCCTGCTGTGTTCTCCGGACTCCCGTTGAGATCCGATTTTGGCCCTTTCCGAGTGAGACAGGATGGGCTCACCGCATCTGGTCAGGCCGGCAGGGCCTGGCTGCAGCACAGAATGATCCCATAGGTCTCAAGGCCTAGTGTCAGCTGCAAATTCACTCATCCATCAGCCCTCTGCCTCCCTCCTCCTTTGAAAGAGCAGTGGCCTGCCTGGCTTGTAAAAGCCCTGGGGTTCCGGAAAGCCGACCGCGCTTTCCAGGACACCTGCAATGAGGAACAGAGGCGAATCCGAGGGGGTGACCATGTGACCACGCGTGGCACTGGCCAATCCCACAGCAGTTGGTGTTAATATGTGTCACTGGAGGCATACGGGGTGACGGCCAAACAAAGCATCATGTCCAGGTATGTGCCAGTGGAAGGGGGAAACGGCTGACGTTTCCATCAATGCCAAGGAATATCAAAGAACACCTGGGACCCGGGGGTTGGGGGGGCCGCCTGTGCCTGCCCAAGCCACGTTTTCAAATGCCTACCAGAGGAGCAAAGAGGGTTCTGCAAAATTCACATCATCCCCAATCCTCCACCGACCCGGTAGCCCTGACGCAACTTCGGCTGGCACAAACCCACAGATAGTGGGAAGGAAACACACAGAGACTGAGAGACAGACAGAGAAGAGAGAATGGGAGACACATACACAGACACCTACACACACACACACACACACACACACACACACACACACACACACACACACTCACAGTCATACAGCAGAGGAGAGCAGCCCAGGGGCACGCAGGAAGACCCGTCCTTGAGATCACGGACGGCGGCACGACTTTTGGGGAGACTCACCCCAACCAACACCGTCCGTGCAGGCCTGAGGCTGGGATCCCGTGCTGCTTCCCCCGACTCTGCCTGGGGTTTCATCATCATGGTCGGCCCTTTGCGACTCCTGGCATCCGGAGACGTTCCCTTCCACCCCGTGGCGAGGTGAGGCCTTAGCCTCAGAGCCTCGATACCCAAGCACTGCCACGGAGGGCTCCTGCTCTGCCAAGCCTCGGGGCCTGGTTTCTACGACAATCTTGGGAACCACTGTGACGGGAGAAACGGTTCGCGACTCGCGCATGCGCATTGGCTGAGCCGATTCGCGCTCCACTCCTGACAGATAGGCTGTGTCCCCTTTAAATATCGCCACCGCCGCGCGGCGGCCATGATGCTCCTCCTGCTGCCACGGCAGCGGCTGGATCCTGGGACCTGTTTGGGGCGGCGTGGGAGAGGGGGCCGCGGGTGTCTCGTCCTGTCCCAGGCCCAAAACCCCAGGGGACCTGTCCTCAGGAGCTGCATGAGCCCACTTCCACCGAAGGAGGGGGAGCTTCAGGACGCCTGCTGTGTTCTCCGGACTCCCGTTGAGATCCGATTTTGGCCCTTTCCGAGTGAGACAGGATGGGCTCACCGCATCTGGTCAGGCCGGCAGGGCCTGGCTGCAGCACAGAATGATCCCATAGGTCTCAAGGCCTAGTGTCAGCTGCAAATTCACTCATCCATCAGCCCTCTGCCTCCCTCCTCCTTTGAAAGAGCAGTGGCCTGCCCGGCTTGTAAAAGCCCTGGGGTTCCGGAAAGCCGACCGCGCTTTCCAGGACACCTGCAATGAGGAACAGAGGCGAATCCGAGGGGGTGACCATGTGACCACGCGTGGCACTGGCCAATCCCACAGCAGTTGGTGTTAATATGTGTCACTGGAGGCATACGGGGTGACGGCCAAACAAAGCATCATGTCCAGGTAAGTGCCAGTGGAAGGGGGAAACGGCTGACGTTTCCATCAATGCCAAGGAATATCAAAGAACACCTGGGACCCGGGGGTTGGGGGGGCCGCCTGTGCCTGCCCAAGCCACGTTTTCAAATGCCTACCAGAGGAGCAAAGAGGGTTCTGCAAAATTCGCATCATCCCCAATCCTCCACCGACCCGGTAGCCCTGACGCAACTTCGGCTGGCACAAACCCACAGATAGTGGGAAGGAAACACACAGAGACTGAGAGACAGACAGAGAAGAGAGAATGGGAGACACATACACAGACACCTACACACACACACACACACACACACACACACACACACTCACAGTCATACAGCAGAGGAGAGCAGCCCAGGGGCACGCAGGAAGACCCGTCCTTGAGATCACGGACGGCGGCACGACTTTTGGGGAGACTCACCCCAACCAACACCGTCCGTGCAGGCCTGAGGCTGGGATCCCGTGCTGCTTCCCCCGACTCTGCCTGGGGTTTCATCATCGTGGTCGGCCCTTTGCGACTCCTGGCATCCGGAGACGTTCCCTTCCACCCCGTGGCGAGGTGAGGCCTTAGCCTCAGAGCCTCGATACCCAAGCACTGCCACGGAGGGCTCCTGCTCTGCCAAGCCTCGGGGCCTGGTTTCTACGACAATCTTGGGAACCACTGTGACGGGAGAAACGGTTCGCGACTCGCGCATGCGCATTGGCTGAGCCGATTCGCGCTCCACTCCTGACAGGTAGGCTGTGTCCCCTTTAAATATCGCCACCGCCGCGCGGCGGCCATGATGCTCCTCCTGCTGCCACGGCAGCGGCTGGATCCTGGGACCTGTTTGGGGCGGCGTGGGAGAGGGGGCCGCGGGTGTCTCGTCCTGTCCCAGGCCCAAAACCCCAGGGGACCTGTCCTCAGGAGCTGCATGAGCCCACTTCCACCGAAGGAGGGGGAGCTTCAGGACGCCTGCTGTGTTCTCCGGACTCCCGTTGAGATCCGATTTTGGCCCTTTCCGAGTGAGACAGGATGGGCTCACCGCATCTGGTCAGGCCGGCAGGGCCTGGCTGCAGCACAGAATGATCCCATAGGTCTCAAGGCCTAGTGTCAGCTGCAAATTCACTCATCCATCAGCCCTCTGCCTCCCTCCTCCTTTGAAAGAGCAGTGGCCTGCCCGGCTTGTAAAAGCCCTGGGGTTCCGGAAAGCCGACCGCGCTTTCCAGGACACCTGCAATGAGGAACAGAGGCGAATCCGAGGGGGTGACCATGTGACCACGCGTGGCACTGGCCAATCCCACAGCAGTTGGTGTTAATATGTGTCACTGGAGGCATACGGGGTGACGGCCAAACAAAGCATCATGTCCAGGTATGTGCCAGTGGAAGGGGGAAACGGCTGACGTTTCCATCAATGCCAAGGAATATCAAAGAACACCTGGGACCCGGGGGTTGGGGGGGCCGCCTGTGCCTGCCCAAGCCACGTTTTCAAATGCCTACCAGAGGAGCAAAGAGGGTTCTGCAAAATTCACATCATCCCCAATCCTCCACCGACCCGGTAGCCCTGACGCAACTTCGGCTGGCACAAACCCACAGATAGTGGGAAGGAAACACACAGAGACTGAGAGACAGACAGAGAAGAGAGAATGGGAGACACATACACAGACACCTACACACACACACACACACACACACACACACACACACACACTCACAGTCATACAGCAGAGGAGAGCAGCCCAGGGGCACGCAGGAAGACCCGTCCTTGAGATCACGGACGGCGGCACGACTTTTGGGGAGACTCACCCCAACCAACACCGTCCGTGCAGGCCTGAGGCTGGGATCCCGTGCTGCTTCCCCCGACTCTGCCTGGGGTTTCATCATCATGGTCGGCCCTTTGCGACTCCTGGCATCCGGAGACGTTCCCTTCCACCCCGTGGCGAGGTGAGGCCTTAGCCTCAGAGCCTCGATACCCAAGCACTGCCACGGAGGGCTCCTGCTCTGCCAAGCCTCGGGGCCTGGTTTCTACGACAATCTTGGGAACCACTGTGACGGGAGAAACGGTTCGCGACTCGCGCATGCGCATTGGCTGAGCCGATTCGCGCTCCACTCCTGACAGATAGGCTGTGTCCCCTTTAAATATCGCCACCGCCGCGCGGCGGCCATGATGCTCCTCCTGCTGCCACGGCAGCGGCTGGATCCTGGGACCTGTTTGGGGCGGCGTGGGAGAGGGGGCCGCGGGTGTCTCGTCCTGTCCCAGGCCCAAAACCCCAGGGGACCTGTCCTCAGGAGCTGCATGAGCCCACTTCCACCGAAGGAGGGGGAGCTTCAGGACGCCTGCTGTGTTCTCCGGACTCCCGTTGAGATCCGATTTTGGCCCTTTCCGAGTGAGACAGGATGGGCTCACCGCATCTGGTCAGGCCGGCAGGGCCTGGCTGCAGCACAGAATGATCCCATAGGTCTCAAGGCCTAGTGTCAGCTGCAAATTCACTCATCCATCAGCCCTCTGCCTCCCTCCTCCTTTGAAAGAGCAGTGGCCTGCCTGGCTTGTAAAAGCCCTGGGGTTCCGGAAAGCCGACCGCGCTTTCCAGGACACCTGCAATGAGGAACAGAGGCGAATCCGAGGGGGTGACCATGTGACCACGCGTGGCACTGGCCAATCCCACAGCAGTTGGTGTTAATATGTGTCACTGGAGGCATACGGGGTGACGGCCAAACAAAGCATCATGTCCAGGTATGTGCCAGTGGAAGGGGGAAACGGCTGACGTTTCCATCAATGCCAAGGAATATCAAAGAACACCTGGGACCCGGGGGTTGGGGGGGCCGCCTGTGCCTGCCCAAGCCACGTTTTCAAATGCCTACCAGAGGAGCAAAGAGGGTTCTGCAAAATTCGCATCATCCCCAATCCTCCACCGACCCGGTAGCCCTGACGCAACTTCGGCTGGCACAAACCCACAGATAGTGGGAAGGAAACACACAGAGACTGAGAGACAGACAGAGAAGAGAGAATGGGAGACACATACACAGACACCTACACACACACACACACACACACACACACACACACACACTCACAGTCATACAGCAGAGGAGAGCAGCCCAGGGGCACGCAGGAAGACCCGTCCTTGAGATCACGGACGGCGGCACGACTTTTGGGGAGACTCACCCCAACCAACACCGTCCGTGCAGGCCTGAGGCTGGGATCCCGTGCTGCTTACCCCGACTCTGCCTGGGGTTTCATCATCATGGTCGGCCCTTTGCGACTCCTGGCATCCGGAGACGTTCCCTTCCACCCCGTGGCGAGGTGAGGCCTTAGCCTCAGAGCCTCGATTCCCAAGCACTGCCACGGAGGGCTCCTGCTCTGCCAAGCCTCGGGGCCTGGTTTCTACGACAATCTTGGGAACCACTGTGACGGGAGAAACGGTTCGCGACTCGCGCATGCGCATTGGCTGAGCCGATTCGCGCTCCACTCCTGACAGATAGGCTGTGTCCCCTTTAAATATCGCCACCGCCGCGCGGCGGCCATGATGCTCCTCCTGCTGCCACGGCAGCGGCTGGATCCTGGGACCTGTTTGGGGCGGCGTGGGAGAGGGGGCCGCGGGTGTCTCGTCCTGTCCCAGGCCCAAAACCCCAGGGGACCTGTCCTCAGGAGCTGCATGAGCCCACTTCCACCGAAGGAGGGGGAGCTTCAGGACGCCTGCTGTGTTCTCCGGACTCCCGTTGAGATCCGATTTTGGCCCTTTCCGAGTGAGACAGGATGGGCTCACCGCATCTGGTCAGGCCGGCAGGGCCTGGCTGCAGCACAGAATGATCCCATAGGTCTCAAGGCCTAGTGTCAGCTGCAAATTCACTCATCCATCAGCCCTCTGCCTCCCTCCTCCTTTGAAAGAGCAGTGGCCTGCCTGGCTTGTAAAAGCCCTGGGGTTCCGGAAAGCCGACCGCGCTTTCCAGGACACCTGCAATGAGGAACAGAGGCGAATCCGAGGGGGTGACCATGTGACCACGCGTGGCACTGGCCAATCCCACAGCAGTTGGTGTTAATATGTGTCACTGGAGGCATACGGGGTGACGGCCAAACAAAGCATCATGTCCAGGTATGTGCCAGTGGAAGGGGGAAACGGCTGACGTTTCCATCAATGCCAAGGAATATCAAAGAACACCTGGGACCCGGGGGTTGGGGGGGCCGCCTGTGCCTGCCCAAGCCACGTTTTCAAATGCCTACCAGAGGAGCAAAGAGGGTTCTGCAAAATTCGCATCATCCCCAATCCTCCACCGACCCGGTAGCCCTGACGCAACTTCGGCTGGCACAAACCCACAGATAGTGGGAAGGAAACACACAGAGACTGAGAGACAGACAGAGAAGAGAGAATGGGAGACACATACACAGACACCTACACACACACACACACACACACACACACACACACACACACTCACAGTCATACAGCAGAGGAGAGCAGCCCAGGGGCACGCAGGAAGACCCGTCCTTGAGATCACGGACGGCGGCACGACTTTTGGGGAGACTCACCCCAACCAACACCGTCCGTGCAGGCCTGAGGCTGGGATCCCGTGCTGCTTACCCCGACTCTGCCTGGGGTTTCATCATCATGGTCGGCCCTTTGCGACTCCTGGCATCCGGAGACGTTCCCTTCCACCCCGTGGCGAGGTGAGGCCTTAGCCTCAGAGCCTCGATTCCCAAGCACTGCCACGGAGGGCTCCTGCTCTGCCAAGCCTCGGGGCCTGGTTTCTACGACAATCTTGGGAACCACTGTGACGGGAGAAATGGTTCGCGACTCGCGCATGCGCATTGGCTGAGCCGATTCGCGCTCCACTCCTGACAGATAGGCTGTGTCACCTTTAAATATCGCCACCGCCGCGCGGCGACCATGATGCTCCTCCTGCTGCCACGGCAGCGGCTGGATCCTGGGACCTGTTTGGGGCGGCGTGGGAGAGGGGGCCGCGGGTGTCTCGTCCTGTCCCAGGCCCAAAACCCCAGGGGACCTGTCCTCAGGAGCTGCATGAGCCCACTTCCACCGAAGGAGGGGGAGCTTCAGGACGCCTGCTGTGTTCTCCGGACTCCCGTTGAGATCCGATTTTGGCCCTTTCCGAGTGAGACAGGATGGGCTCACCGCATCTGGTCAGGCCGGCAGGGCCTGGCTGCAGCACAGAATGATCCCATAGGTCTCAAGGCCTAGTGTCAGCTGCAAATTCACTCATCCATCAGCCCTCTGCCTCCCTCCTCCTTTGAAAGAGCAGTGGCCTGCCCGGCTTGTAAAAGCCCTGGGGTTCCGGAAAGCCGACCGCGCTTTCCAGGACACCTGCAATGAGGAACAGAGGCGAATCCGAGGGGGTGACCATGTGACCACGCGTGGCACTGGCCAATCCCACAGCAGTTGGTGTTAATATGTGTCACTGGAGGCATACGGGGTGACGGCCAAACAAAGCATCATGTCCAGGTATGTGCCAGTGGAAGGGGGAAACGGCTGACGTTTCCATCAATGCCAAGGAATATCAAAGAACACCTGGGACCCGGGGGTTGGGGGGGCCGCCTGTGCCTGCCCAAGCCACGTTTTCAAATGCCTACCAGAGGAGCAAAGAGGGTTCTGCAAAATTCGCATCATCCCCAATCCTCCACCGACCCGGTAGCCCTGACGCAACTTCGGCTGGCACAAATCCACAGATAGTGGGAAGGAAACACACAGAGACTGAGAGACAGACAGAGAAGAGAGAATGGGAGACACATACACAGACACCTACACACACACACACACACACACACACACACACACACTCACAGTCATACAGCAGAGGAGAGCAGCCCAGGGGCACGCAGGAAGACCCGTCCTTGAGATCACGGACGGCGGCACGACTTTTGGGGAGACTCACCCCAACCAACACCGTCCGTGCAGGCCTGAGGCTGGGATCCCGTGCTGCTTCCCCCGACTCTGCCTGGGGTTTCATCATCGTGGTCGGCCCTTTGCGACTCCTGGCATCCGGAGACGTTCCCTTCCACCCCGTGGCGAGGTGAGGCCTTAGCCTCAGAGCCTCGATACCCAAGCACTGCCACGGAGGGCTCCTGCTCTGCCAAGCCTCGGGGCCTGGTTTCTACGACAATCTTGGGAACCACTGTGACGGGAGAAACGGTTCGCGACTCGCGCATGCGCATTGGCTGAGCCGATTCGCGCTCCACTCCTGACAGATAGGCTGTGTCCCCTTTAAATATCGCCACCGCCGCGCGGCGGCCATGATGCTCCTCCTGCTGCCACGGCAGCGGCTGGATCCTGGGACCTGTTTGGGGCGGCGTGGGAGAGGGGGCCGCGGGTGTCTCGTCCTGTCCCAGGCCCAAAACCCCAGGGGACCTGTCCTCAGGAGCTGCATGAGCCCACTTCCACCGAAGGAGGGGGAGCTTCAGGACGCCTGCTGTGTTCTCCGGACTCCCGTTGAGATCCGATTTTGGCCCTTTCCGAGTGAGACAGGATGGGCTCACCGCATCTGGTCAGGCCGGCAGGGCCTGGCTGCAGCACAGAATGATCCCATAGGTCTCAAGGCCTAGTGTCAGCTGCAAATTCACTCATCCATCAGCCCTCTGCCTCCCTCCTCCTTTGAAAGAGCAGTGGCCTGCCCGGCTTGTAAAAGCCCTGGGGTTCCGGAAAGCCGACCGCGCTTTCCAGGACACCTGCAATGAGGAACAGAGGCGAATCCGAGGGGGTGACCATGTGACCACGCGTGGCACTGGCCAATCCCACAGCAGTTGGTGTTAATATGTGTCACTGGAGGCATACGGGGTGACGGCCAAACAAAGCATCATGTCCAGGTATGTGCCAGTGGAAGGGGGAAACGGCTGACGTTTCCATCAATGCCAAGGAATATCAAAGAACACCTGGGACCCGGGGGTTGGGGGGGCCGCCTGTGCCTGCCCAAGCCACGTTTTCAAATGCCTACCAGAGGAGCAAAGAGGGTTCTGCAAAATTCGCATCACCCCCAATCCTCCACCGACCCGGTAGCCCTGACGCAACTTCGGCTGGCACAAACCCACAGATAGTGGGAAGGAAACACACAGAGACTGAGAGACAGACAGAGAAGAGAGAATGGGAGACACATACACAGACACCTACACACACACACACACACACACACACACACACACACACTCACAGTCATACAGCAGAGGAGAGCAGCCCAGGGGCACGCAGGAAGACCCGTCCTTGAGATCACGGACGGCGGCACGACTTTTGGGGAGACTCACCCCAACCAACACCGTCCGTGCAGGCCTGAGGCTGGGATCCCGTGCTGCTTACCCCGACTCTGCCTGGGGTTTCATCATCATGGTCGGCCCTTTGCGACTCCTGGCATCCGGAGACGTTCCCTTCCACCCCGTGGCGAGGTGAGGCCTTAGCCTCAGAGCCTCGATTCCCAAGCACTGCCACGGAGGGCTCCTGCTCTGCCAAGCCTCGGGGCCTGGTTTCTACGACAATCTTGGGAACCACTGTGACGGGAGAAACGGTTCGCGACTCGCGCATGCGCATTGGCTGAGCCGATTCGCGCTCCACTCCTGACAGATAGGCTGTGTCCCCTTTAAATATCGCCACCGCCGCGCGGCGGCCATGATGCTCCTCCTGCTGCCACGGCAGCGGCTGGATCCTGGGACCTGTTTGGGGCGGCGTGGGAGAGGGGGCCGCGGGTGTCTCGTCCTGTCCCAGGCCCAAAACCCCAGGGGACCTGTCCTCAGGAGCTGCATGAGCCCACTTCCACCGAAGGAGGGGGAGCTTCAGGACGCCTGCTGTGTTCTCCGGACTCCCGTTGAGATCCGATTTTGGCCCTTTCCGAGTGAGACAGGATGGGCTCACCGCATCTGGTCAGGCCGGCAGGGCCTGGCTGCAGCACAGAATGATCCCATAGGTCTCAAGGCCTAGTGTCAGCTGCAAATTCACTCATCCATCAGCCCTCTGCCTCCCTCCTCCTTTGAAAGAGCAGTGGCCTGCCTGGCTTGTAAAAGCCCTGGGGTTCCGGAAAGCCGACCGCGCTTTCCAGGACACCTGCAATGAGGAACAGAGGCGAATCCGAGGGGGTGACCATGTGACCACGCGTGGCACTGGCCAATCCCACAGCAGTTGGTGTTAATATGTGTCACTGGAGGCATACGGGGTGACGGCCAAACAAAGCATCATGTCCAGGTATGTGCCAGTGGAAGGGGGAAACGGCTGACGTTTCCATCAATGCCAAGGAATATCAAAGAACACCTGGGACCCGGGGGTTGGGGGGGCCGCCTGTGCCTGCCCAAGCCACGTTTTCAAATGCCTACCAGAGGAGCAAAGAGGGTTCTGCAAAATTCGCATCATCCCCAATCCTCCACCGACCCGGTAGCCCTGACGCAACTTCGGCTGGCACAAACCCACAGATAGTGGGAAGGAAACACACAGAGACTGAGAGACAGACAGAGAAGAGAGAATGGGAGACACATACACAGACACCTACACACACACACACACACACACACACACACACACACACACACACACACTCACAGTCATACAGCAGAGGAGAGCAGCCCAGGGGCACGCAGGAAGACCCGTCCTTGAGATCACGGACGGCGGCACGACTTTTGGGGAGACTCACCCCAACCAACACCGTCCGTGCAGGCCTGAGGCTGGGATCCCGTGCTGCTTACCCCGACTCTGCCTGGGGTTTCATCATCATGGTCGGCCCTTTGCGACTCCTGGCATCCGGAGACGTTCCCTTCCACCCCGTGGCGAGGTGAGGCCTTAGCCTCAGAGCCTCGATTCCCAAGCACTGCCACGGAGGGCTCCTGCTCTGCCAAGCCTCGGGGCCTGGTTTCTACGACAATCTTGGGAACCACTGTGACGGGAGAAACGGTTCGCGACTCGCGCATGCGCATTGGCTGAGCCGATTCGCGCTCCACTCCTGACAGATAGGCTGTGTCACCTTTAAATATCGCCACCGCCGCGCGGCGACCATGATGCTCCTCCTGCTGCCACGGCAGCGGCTGGATCCTGGGACCTGTTTGGGGCGGCGTGGGAGAGGGGGCCGCGGGTGTCTCGTCCTGTCCCAGGCCCAAAACCCCAGGGGACCTGTCCTCAGGAGCTGCATGAGCCCACTTCCACCGAAGGAGGGGGAGCTTCAGGACGCCTGCTGTGTTCTCCGGACTCCCGTTGAGATCCGATTTTGGCCCTTTCCGAGTGAGACAGGATGGGCTCACCGCATCTGGTCAGGCCGGCAGGGCCTGGCTGCAGCACAGAATGATCCCATAGGTCTCAAGGCCTAGTGTCAGCTGCAAATTCACTCATCCATCAGCCCTCTGCCTCCCTCCTCCTTTGAAAGAGCAGTGGCCTGCCCGGCTTGTAAAAGCCCTGGGGTTCCGGAAAGCCGACCGCGCTTTCCAGGACACCTGCAATGAGGAACAGAGGCGAATCCGAGGGGGTGACCATGTGACCACGCGTGGCACTGGCCAATCCCACAGCAGTTGGTGTTAATATGTGTCACTGGAGGCATACGGGGTGACGGCCAAACAAAGCATCATGTCCAGGTATGTGCCAGTGGAAGGGGGAAACGGCTGACGTTTCCATCAATGCCAAGGAATATCAAAGAACACCTGGGACCCGGGGGTTGGGGGGGCCGCCTGTGCCTGCCCAAGCCACGTTTTCAAATGCCTACCAGAGGAGCAAAGAGGGTTCTGCAAAATTCGCATCATCCCCAATCCTCCACCGACCCGGTAGCCCTGACGCAACTTCGGCTGGCACAAATCCACAGATAGTGGGAAGGAAACACACAGAGACTGAGAGACAGACAGAGAAGAGAGAATGGGAGACACATACACAGCCACCTACACACACACACACACACACACACACACACACACACACACTCACAGTCATACAGCAGAGGAGAGCAGCCCAGGGGCACGCAGGAAGACCCGTCCTTGAGATCACGGACGGCGGCACGACTTTTGGGGAGACTCACCCCAACCAACACCGTCCGTGCAGGCCTGAGGCTGGGATCCCGTGCTGCTTACCCCGACTCTGCCTGGGGTTTCATCATCATGGTCGGCCCTTTGCGACTCCTGGCATCCGGAGACGTTCCCTTCCACCCCGTGGCGAGGTGAGGCCTTAGCCTCAGAGCCTCGATTCCCAAGCACTGCCACGGAGGGCTCCTGCTCTGCCAAGCCTCGGGGCCTGGTTTCTACGACAATCTTGGGAACCACTGTGACGGGAGAAACGGTTCGCGACTCGCGCATGCGCATTGGCTGAGCCGATTCGCGCTCCACTCCTGACAGATAGGCTGTGTCCCCTTTAAATATCGCCACCGCCGCGCGGCGGCCATGATGCTCCTCCTGCTGCCACGGCAGCGGCTGGATCCTGGGACCTGTTTGGGGCGGCGTGGGAGAGGGGGCCGCGGGTGTCTCGTCCTGTCCCAGGCCCAAAACCCCAGGGGACCTGTCCTCAGGAGCTGCATGAGCCCACTTCCACCGAAGGAGGGGGAGCTTCCGGACGCCTGCTGTGTTCTCCGGACTCCCGTTGAGATCCGATTTTGGCCCTTTCCGAGTGAGACAGGATGGGCTCACCGCATCTGGTCAGGCCGGCAGGGCCTGGCTGCAGCACAGAATGATCCCATAGGTCTCAAGGCCTAGTGTCAGCTGCAAATTCACTCATCCATCAGCCCTCTGCCTCCCTCCTCCTTTGAAAGAGCAGTGGCCTGCCTGGCTTGTAAAAGCCCTGGGGTTCCGGAAAGCCGACCGCGCTTTCCAGGACACCTGCAATGAGGAACAGAGGCGAATCCGAGGGGGTGACCATGTGACCACGCGTGGCACTGGCCAATCCCACAGCAGTTGGTGTTAATATGTGTCACTGGAGGCATACGGGGTGACGGCCAAACAAAGCATCATGTCCAGGTATGTGCCAGTGGAAGGGGGAAACGGCTGACGTTTCCATCAATGCCAAGGAATATCAAAGAACACCTGGGACCCGGGGGTTGGGGGGGCCGCCTGTGCCTGCCCAAGCCACGTTTTCAAATGCCTACCAGAGGAGCAAAGAGGGTTCTGCAAAATTCGCATCATCCCCAATCCTCCACCGACCCGGTAGCCCTGACGCAACTTCGGCTGGCACAAACCCACAGATAGTGGGAAGGAAACACACAGAGACTGAGAGACAGACAGAGAAGAGAGAATGGGAGACACATACACAGACACCTACACACACACACACACACACACACACACACACACACACTCACAGTCATACAGCAGAGGAGAGCAGCCCAGGGGCACGCAGGAAGACCCGTCCTTGAGATCACGGACGGCGGCACGACTTTTGGGGAGACTCACCCCAACCAACACCGTCCGTGCAGGCCTGAGGCTGGGATCCCGTGCTGCTTACCCCGACTCTGCCTGGGGTTTCATCATCATGGTCGGCCCTTTGCGACTCCTGGCATCCGGAGACGTTCCCTTCCACCCCGTGGCGAGGTGAGGCCTTAGCCTCAGAGCCTCGATACCCAAGCACTGCCACGGAGGGCTCCTGCTCTGCCAAGCCTCGGGGCCTGGTTTCTACGACAATCTTGGGAACCACTGTGACGGGAGAAACGGTTCGCGACTCGCGCATGCGCATTGGCTGAGCCGATTCGCGCTCCACTCCTGACAGATAGGCTGTGTCCCCTTTAAATATCGCCACCGCCGCGCGGCGGCCATGATGCTCCTCCTGCTGCCACGGCAGCGGCTGGATCCTGGGACCTGTTTGGGGCGGCGTGGGAGAGGGGGCCGCGGGTGTCTCGTCCTGTCCCAGGCCCAAAACCCCAGGGGACCTGTCCTCAGGAGCTGCATGAGCCCACTTCCACCGAAGGAGGGGGAGCTTCAGGACGCCTGCTGTGTTCTCCGGACTCCCGTTGACATCCGATTTTGGCCCTTTCCGAGTGAGACAGGATGGGCTCACCGCATCTGGTCAGGCCGGCAGGGCCTGGCTGCAGCACAGAATGATCCCATAGGTCTCAAGGCCTAGTGTCAGCTGCAAATTCACTCATCCATCAGCCCTCTGCCTCCCTCCTCCTTTGAAAGAGCAGTGGCCTGCCTGGCTTGTAAAAGCCCTGGGGTTCCGGAAAGCCGACCGCGCTTTCCAGGACACCTGCAATGAGGAACAGAGGCGAATCCGAGGGGGTGACCATGTGACCACGCGTGGCACTGGCCAATCCCACAGCAGTTGGTGTTAATATGTGTCACTGGAGGCATACGGGGTGACGGCCAAACAAAGCATCATGTCCAGGTATGTGCCAGTGGAAGGGGGAAACGGCTGACGTTTCCATCAATGCCAAGGAATATCAAAGAACACCTGGGACCCGGGGGTTGGGGGGGCCGCCTGTGCCTGCCCAAGCCACGTTTTCAAATGCCTACCAGAGGAGCAAAGAGGGTTCTGCAAAATTCGCATCATCCCCAATCCTCCACCGACCCGGTAGCCCTGACGCAACTTCGGCTGGCACAAACCCACAGATAGTGGGAAGGAAACACACAGAGACTGAGAGACAGACAGAGAAGAGAGAATGGGAGACACATACACAGACACCTACACACACACACACACACACACACACACACACACACACACACACTCACAGTCATACAGCAGAGGAGAGCAGCCCAGGGGCACGCAGGAAGACCCGTCCTTGAGATCACGGACGGCGGCAAGACTTTTGGGGAGACTCACCCCAACCAACACCGTCCGTGCAGGCCTGAGGCTGGGATCCCGTGCTGCTTCCCCCGACTCTGCCTGGGGTTTCATCATCATGGTCGGCCCTTTGCGACTCCTGGCATCCGGAGACGTTCCCTTCCACCCCGTGGCGAGGTGAGGCCTTAGCCTCAGAGCCTCGATTCCCAAGCACTGCCACGGAGGGCTCCTGCTCTGCCAAGCCTCGGGGCCTGGTTTCTACGACAATCTTGGGAACCACTGTGACGGGAGAAACGGTTCGCGACTCGCGCATGCGCATTGGCTGAGCCGATTCGCGCTCCACTCCTGACAGATAGGCTGTGTCCCCTTTAAATATCGCCACCGCCGCGCGGCGGCCATGATGCTCCTCCTGCTGCCACGGCAGCGGCTGGATCCTGGGACCTGTTTGGGGCGGCGTGGGAGAGGGGGCCGCGGGTGTCTCGTCCTGTCCCAGGCCCAAAACCCCAGGGGACCTGTCCTCAGGAGCTGCATGAGCCCACTTCCACCGAAGGAGGGGGAGCTTCCGGACGCCTGCTGTGTTCTCCGGACTCCCGTTGAGATCCGATTTTGGCCCTTTCCGAGTGAGACAGGATGGGCTCACCGCATCTGGTCAGGCCGGCAGGGCCTGGCTGCAGCACAGAATGATCCCATAGGTCTCAAGGCCTAGTGTCAGCTGCAAATTCACTCATCCATCAGCCCTCTGCCTCCCTCCTCCTTTGAAAGAGCAGTGGCCTGCCTGGCTTGTAAAAGCCCTGGGGTTCCGGAAAGCCGACCGCGCTTTCCAGGACACCTGCAATGAGGAACAGAGGCGAATCCGAGGGGGTGACCATGTGACCACGCGTGGCACTGGCCAATCCCACAGCAGTTGGTGTTAATATGTGTCACTGGAGGCATACGGGGTGACGGCCAAACAAAGCATCATGTCCAGGTATGTGCCAGTGGAAGGGGGAAACGGCTGACGTTTCCATCAATGCCAAGGAATATCAAAGAACACCTGGGACCCGGGGGTTGGGGGGGCCGCCTGTGCCTGCCCAAGCCACGTTTTCAAATGCCTACCAGAGGAGCAAAGAGGGTTCTGCAAAATTCGCATCATCCCCAATCCTCCACCGACCCGGTAGCCCTGACGCAACTTCGGCTGGCACAAACCCACAGATAGTGGGAAGGAAACACACAGAGACTGAGAGACAGACAGAGAAGAGAGAATGGGAGACACATACACAGACACCTACACACACACACACACACACACACACACACACACACTCACAGTCATACAGCAGAGGAGAGCAGCCCAGGGGCACGCAGGAAGACCCGTCCTTGAGATCACGGACGGCGGCACGACTTTTGGGGAGACTCACCCCAACCAACACCGTCCGTGCAGGCCTGAGGCTGGGATCCCGTGCTGCTTACCCCGACTCTGCCTGGGGTTTCATCATCATGGTCGGCCCTTTGCGACTCCTGGCATCCGGAGACGTTCCCTTCCACCCCGTGGCGAGGTGAGGCCTTAACCTCAGAGCCTCGATACCCAAGCACTGCCACGGAGGGCTCCTGCTCTGCCAAGCCTCGGGGCCTGGTTTCTACGACAATCTTGGGAACCACTGTGACGGGAGAAACGGTTCGCGACTCGCGCATGCGCATTGGCTGAGCCGATTCGCGCTCCACTCCTGACAGATAGGCTGTGTCCCCTTTAAATATCGCCACCGCCGCGCGGCGGCCATGATGCTCCTCCTGCTGCCACGGCAGCGGCTGGATCCTGGGACCTGTTTGGGGCGGCGTGGGAGAGGGGGCCGCGGGTGTCTCGTCCTGTCCCAGGCCCAAAACCCCAGGGGACCTGTCCTCAGGAGCTGCATGAGCCCACTTCCACCGAAGGAGGGGGAGCTTCAGGACGCCTGCTGTGTTCTCCGGACTCCCGTTGAGATCCGATTTTGGCCCTTTCCGAGTGAGACAGGATGGGCTCACCGCATCTGGTCAGGCCGGCAGGGCCTGGCTGCAGCACAGAATGATCCCATAGGTCTCAAGGCCTAGTGTCAGCTGCAAATTCACTCATCCATCAGCCCTCTGCCTCCCTCCTCCTTTGAAAGAGCAGTGGCCTGCCTGGCTTGTAAAAGCCCTGGGGTTCCGGAAAGCCGACCGCGCTTTCCAGGACACCTGCAATGAGGAACAGAGGCGAATCCGAGGGGGTGACCATGTGACCACGCGTGGCACTGGCCAATCCCACAGCAGTTGGTGTTAATATGTGTCACTGGAGGCATACGGGGTGACGGCCAAACAAAGCATCATGTCCAGGTATGTGCCAGTGGAAGGGGGAAACGGCTGACGTTTCCATCAATGCCAAGGAATATCAAAGAACACCTGGGACCCGGGGGTTGGGGGGGCCGCCTGTGCCTGCCCAAGCCACGTTTTCAAATGCCTACCAGAGGAGCAAAGAGGGTTCTGCAAAATTCGCATCATCCCCAATCCTCCACCGACCCGGTAGCCCTGACGCAACTTCGGCTGGCACAAACCCACAGATAGTGGGAAGGAAACACACAGAGACTGAGAGACAGACAGAGAAGAGAGAATGGGAGACACATACACAGACACCTACACACACACACACACACACACACACACACACACACACACACACACACTCACAGTCATACAGCAGAGGAGAGCAGCCCAGGGGCACGCAGGAAGACCCGTCCTTGAGATCACGGACGGCGGCACGACTTTTGGGGAGACTCACCCCAACCAACACCGTCCGTGCAGGCCTGAGGCTGGGATCCCGTGCTGCTTCCCCCGACTCTGCCTGGGGTTTCATCATCATGGTCGGCCCTTTGCGACTCCTGGCATCCGGAGACGTTCCCTTCCACCCCGTGGCGAGGTGAGGCCTTAGCCTCAGAGCCTCGATTCCCAAGCACTGCCACGGAGGGCTCCTGCTCTGCCAAGCCTCGGGGCCTGGTTTCTACGACAATCTTGGGAACCACTGTGACGGGAGAAACGGTTCGCGACTCGCGCATGCGCATTGGCTGAGCCGATTCGCGCTCCACTCCTGACAGGTAGGCTGTGTCCCCTTTAAATATCGCCACCGCCGCGCGGCGGCCATGATGCTCCTCCTGCTGCCACGGCAGCGGCTGGATCCTGGGACCTGTTTGGGGCGGCGTGGGAGAGGGGGCCGCGGGTGTCTCGTCCTGTCCCAGGCCCAAAACCCCAGGGGACCTGTCCTCAGGAGCTGCATGAGCCCACTTCCACCGAAGGAGGGGGAGCTTCCGGACGCCTGCTGTGTTCTCCGGACTCCCGTTGAGATCCGATTTTGGCCCTTTCCGAGTGAGACAGGATGGGCTCACCGCATCTGGTCAGGCCGGCAGGGCCTGGCTGCAGCACAGAATGATCCCATAGGTCTCAAGGCCTAGTGTCAGCTGCAAATTCACTCATCCATCAGCCCTCTGCCTCCCTCCTCCTTTGAAAGAGCAGTGGCCTGCCCGGCTTGTAAAAGCCCTGGGGTTCCGGAAAGCCGACCGCGCTTTCCAGGACACCTGCAATGAGGAACAGAGGCGAATCCGAGGGGGTGACCATGTGACCACGCGTGGCACTGGCCAATCCCACAGCAGTTGGTGTTAATATGTGTCACTGGAGGCATACGGGGTGACGGCCAAACAAAGCATCATGTCCAGGTATGTGCCAGTGGAAGGGGGAAACGGCTGACGTTTCCATCAATGCCAAGGAATATCAAAGAACACCTGGGACCCGGGGGTTGGGGGGGCCGCCTGTGCCTGCCCAAGCCACGTTTTCAAATGCCTACCAGAGGAGCAAAGAGGGTTCTGCAAAATTCGCATCATCCCCAATCCTCCACCGACCCGGTAGCCCTGACGCAACTTCGGCTGGCACAAACCCACAGATAGTGGGAAGGAAACACACAGAGACTGAGAGACAGACAGAGAAGAGAGAATGGGAGACACATACACAGACACCTACACACACACACACACACACACACACACACACACACACACACTCACAGTCATACAGCAGAGGAGAGCAGCCCAGGGGCACGCAGGAAGACCCGTCCTTGAGATCACGGACGGCGGCACGACTTTTGGGGAGACTCACCCCAACCAACACCGTCCGTGCAGGCCTGAGGCTGGGATCCCGTGCTGCTTCCCCCGACTCTGCCTGGGGTTTCATCATCGTGGTCGGCCCTTTGCGACTCCTGGCATCCGGAGACGTTCCCTTCCACCCCGTGGCGAGGTGAGGCCTTAGCCTCAGAGCCTCGATACCCAAGCACTGCCACGGAGGGCTCCTGCTCTGCCAAGCCTCGGGGCCTGGTTTCTACGACAATCTTGGGAACCACTGTGACGGGAGAAACGGTTCGCGACTCGCGCATGCGCATTGGCTGAGCCGATTCGCGCTCCACTCCTGACAGGTAGGCTGTGTCCCCTTTAAATATCGCCACCGCCGCGCGGCGGCCATGATGCTCCTCCTGCTGCCACGGCAGCGGCTGGATCCTGGGACCTGTTTGGGGCGGCGTGGGAGAGGGGGCCGCGGGTGTCTCGTCCTGTCCCAGGCCCAAAACCCCAGGGGACCTGTCCTCAGGAGCTGCATGAGCCCACTTCCACCGAAGGAGGGGGAGCTTCAGGACGCCTGCTGTGTTCTCCGGACTCCCGTTGAGATCCGATTTTGGCCCTTTCCGAGTGAGACAGGATGGGCTCACCGCATCTGGTCAGGCCGGCAGGGCCTGGCTGCAGCACAGAATGATCCCATAGGTCTCAAGGCCTAGTGTCAGCTGCAAATTCACTCATCCATCAGCCCTCTGCCTCCCTCCTCCTTTGAAAGAGCAGTGGCCTGCCTGGCTTGTAAAAGCCCTGGGGTTCCGGAAAGCCGACCGCGCTTTCCAGGACACCTGCAATGAGGAACAGAGGCGAATCCGAGGGGGTGACCATGTGACCACGCGTGGCACTGGCCAATCCCACAGCAGTTGGTGTTAATATGTGTCACTGGAGGCATACGGGGTGACGGCCAAACAAAGCATCATGTCCAGGTATGTGCCAGTGGAAGGGGGAAACGGCTGACGTTTCCATCAATGCCAAGGAATATCAAAGAACACCTGGGACCCGGGGGTTGGGGGGGCCGCCTGTGCCTGCCCAAGCCACGTTTTCAAATGCCTACCAGAGGAGCAAAGAGGGTTCTGCAAAATTCGCATCATCCCCAATCCTCCACCGACCCGGTAGCCCTGACGCAACTTCGGCTGGCACAAACCCACAGATAGTGGGAAGGAAACACACAGAGACTGAGAGACAGACAGAGAAGAGAGAATGGGAGACACATACACAGACACCTACACACACACACACACACACACACACACACACACACACACACACACACTCACAGTCATACAGCAGAGGAGAGCAGCCCAGGGGCACGCAGGAAGACCCGTCCTTGAGATCACGGACGGCGGCACGACTTTTGGGGAGACTCACCCCAACCAACACCGTCCGTGCAGGCCTGAGGCTGGGATCCCGTGCTGCTTACCCCGACTCTGCCTGGGGTTTCATCATCATGGTCGGCCCTTTGCGACTCCTGGCATCCGGAGACTTTCCCTTCCACCCCGTGGCGAGGTGAGGCCTTAGCCTCAGAGCCTCGATTCCCAAGCACTGCCACGGAGGGCTCCTGCTCTGCCAAGCCTCGGGGCCTGGTTTCTACGACAATCTTGGGAACCACTGTGACGGGAGAAACGGTTCGCGACTCGCGCATGCGCATTGGCTGAGCCGATTCGCGCTCCACTCCTGACAGATAGGCTGTGTCCCCTTTAAATATCGCCACCGCCGCGCGGCGGCCATGATGCTCCTCCTGCTGCCACGGCAGCGGCTGGATCCTGGGACCTGTTTGGGGCGGCGTGGGAGAGGGGGCCGCGGGTGTCTCGTCCTGTCCCAGGCCCAAAACCCCAGGGGACCTGTCCTCAGGAGCTGCATGAGCCCACTTCCACCGAAGGAGGGGGAGCTTCCGGACGCCTGCTGTGTTCTCCGGACTCCCGTTGAGATCCGATTTTGGCCCTTTCCGAGTGAGACAGGATGGGCTCACCGCATCTGGTCAGGCCGGCAGGGCCTGGCTGCAGCACAGAATGATCCCATAGGTCTCAAGGCCTAGTGTCAGCTGCAAATTCACTCATCCATCAGCCCTCTGCCTCCCTCCTCCTTTGAAAGAGCAGTGGCCTGCCTGGCTTGTAAAAGCCCTGGGGTTCCGGAAAGCCGACCGCGCTTTCCAGGACACCTGCAATGAGGAACAGAGGCGAATCCGAGGGGGTGACCATGTGACCACGCGTGGCACTGGCCAATCCCACAGCAGTTGGTGTTAATATGTGTCACTGGAGGCATACGGGGTGACGGCCAAACAAAGCATCATGTCCAGGTATGTGCCAGTGGAAGGGGGAAACGGCTGACGTTTCCATCAATGCCAAGGAATATCAAAGAACACCTGGGACCCGGGGGTTGGGGGGGCCGCCTGTGCCTGCCCAAGCCACGTTTTCAAATGCCTACCAGAGGAGCAAAGAGGGTTCTGCAAAATTCGCATCATCCCCAATCCTCCACCGACCCGGTAGCCCTGACGCAACTTCGGCTGGCACAAACCCACAGATAGTGGGAAGGAAACACACAGAGACTGAGAGACAGACAGAGAAGAGAGAATGGGAGACACATACACAGACACCTACACACACACACACACACACACACACACACACACACACTCACAGTCATACAGCAGAGGAGAGCAGCCCAGGGGCACGCAGGAAGACCCGTCCTTGAGATCACGGACGGCGGCACGACTTTTGGGGAGACTCACCCCAACCAACACCGTCCGTGCAGGCCTGAGGCTGGGATCCCGTGCTGCTTACCCCGACTCTGCCTGGGGTTTCATCATCATGGTCGGCCCTTTGCGACTCCTGGCATCCGGAGACGTTCCCTTCCACCCCGTGGCGAGGTGAGGCCTTAGCCTCAGAGCCTCGATACCCAAGCACTGCCACGGAGGGCTCCTGCTCTGCCAAGCCTCGGGGCCTGGTTTCTACGACAATCTTGGGAACCACTGTGACGGGAGAAACGGTTCGCGACTCGCGCATGCGCATTGGCTGAGCCGATTCGCGCTCCACTCCTGACAGATAGGCTGTGTCCCCTTTAAATATCGCCACCGCCGCGCGGCGGCCATGATGCTCCTCCTGCTGCCACGGCAGCGGCTGGATCCTGGGACCTGTTTGGGGCGGCGTGGGAGAGGGGGCCGCGGGTGTCTCGTCCTGTCCCAGGCCCAAAACCCCAGGGGACCTGTCCTCAGGAGCTGCATGAGCCCACTTCCACCGAAGGAGGGGGAGCTTCAGGACGCCTGCTGTGTTCTCCGGACTCCCGTTGAGATCCGATTTTGGCCCTTTCCGAGTGAGACAGGATGGGCTCACCGCATCTGGTCAGGCCGGCAGGGCCTGGCTGCAGCACAGAATGATCCCATAGGTCTCAAGGCCTAGTGTCAGCTGCAAATTCACTCATCCATCAGCCCTCTGCCTCCCTCCTCCTTTGAAAGAGCAGTGGCCTGCCTGGCTTGTAAAAGCCCTGGGGTTCCGGAAAGCCGACCGCGCTTTCCAGGACACCTGCAATGAGGAACAGAGGCGAATCCGAGGGGGTGACCATGTGACCACGCGTGGCACTGGCCAATCCCACAGCAGTTGGTGTTAATATGTGTCACTGGAGGCATACGGGGTGACGGCCAAACAAAGCATCATGTCCAGGTATGTGCCAGTGGAAGGGGGAAACGGCTGACGTTTCCATCAATGCCAAGGAATATCAAAGAACACCTGGGACCCGGGGGTTGGGGGGGCCGCCTGTGCCTGCCCAAGCCACGTTTTCAAATGCCTACCAGAGGAGCAAAGAGGGTTCTGCAAAATTCGCATCATCCCCAATCCTCCACCGACCCGGTAGCCCTGACGCAACTTCGGCTGGCACAAACCCACAGATAGTGGGAAGGAAACACACAGAGACTGAGAGACAGACAGAGAAGAGAGAATGGGAGACACATACACAGACACCTACACACACACACACACACACACACACACACACACACACTCACAGTCATACAGCAGAGGAGAGCAGCCCAGGGGCACGCAGGAAGACCCGTCCTTGAGATCACGGACGGCGGCACGACTTTTGGGGAGACTCACCCCAACCAACACCGTCCGTGCAGGCCTGAGGCTGGGATCCCGTGCTGCTTCCCCCGACTCTGCCTGGGGTTTCATCATCATGGTCGGCCCTTTGCGACTCCTGGCATCCGGAGACGTTCCCTTCCACCCCGTGGCGAGGTGAGGCCTTAGCCTCAGAGCCTCGATTCCCAAGCACTGCCACGGAGGGCTCCTGCTCTGCCAAGCCTCGGGGCCTGGTTTCTACGACAATCTTGGGAACCACTGTGACGGGAGAAACGGTTCGCGACTCGCGCATGCGCATTGGCTGAGCCGATTCGCGCTCCACTCCTGACAGATAGGCTGTGTCCCCTTTAAATATCGCCACCGCCGCGCGGAGGCCATGATGCTCCTCCTGCTGCCACGGCAGCGGCTGGATCCTGGGACCTGTTTGGGGCGGCGTGGGAGAGGGGGCCGCGGGTGTCTCGTCCTGTCCCAGGCCCAAAACCCCAGGGGACCTGTCCTCAGGAGCTGCATGAGCCCACTTCCACCGAAGGAGGGGGAGCTTCCGGACGCCTGCTGTGTTCTCCGGACTCCCGTTGAGATCCGATTTTGGCCCTTTCCGAGTGAGACAGGATGGGCTCACCGCATCTGGTCAGGCCGGCAGGGCCTGGCTGCAGCACAGAATGATCCCATAGGTCTCAAGGCCTAGTGTCAGCTGCAAATTCACTCATCCATCAGCCCTCTGCCTCCCTCCTCCTTTGAAAGAGCAGTGGCCTGCCTGGCTTGTAAAAGCCCTGGGGTTCCGGAAAGCCGACCGCGCTTTCCAGGACACCTGCAATGAGGAACAGAGGCGAATCCGAGGGGGTGACCATGTGACCACGCGTGGCACTGGCCAATCCCACAGCAGTTGGTGTTAATATGTGTCACTGGAGGCATACGGGGTGACGGCCAAACAAAGCATCATGTCCAGGTATGTGCCAGTGGAAGGGGGAAACGGCTGACGTTTCCATCAATGCCAAGGAATATCAAAGAACACCTGGGACCCGGGGGTTGGGGGGGCCGCCTGTGCCTGCCCAAGCCACGTTTTCAAATGCCTACCAGAGGAGCAAAGAGGGTTCTGCAAAATTCGCATCATCCCCAATCCTCCACCGACCCGGTAGCCCTGACGCAACTTCGGCTGGCACAAACCCACAGATAGTGGGAAGGAAACACACAGAGACTGAGAGACAGACAGAGAAGAGAGAATGGGAGACACATACACAGACACCTACACACACACACACACACACACACACACACACACACACTCACAATCATACAGCAGAGGAGAGCAGCCCAGGGGCACGCAGGAAGACCCGTCCTTGAGATCACGGACGGCGGCACGACTTTTGGGGAGACTCACCCCAACCAACACCGTCCGTGCAGGCCTGAGGCTGGGATCCCGTGCTGCTTCCCCCGACTCTGCCTGGGGTTTCATCATCATGGTCGGCCCTTTGCGACTCCTGGCATCCGGAGACGTTCCCTTCCACCCCGTGGCGAGGTGAGGCCTTAGCCTCAGAGCCTCGATACCCAAGCACTGCCACGGAGGGCTCCTGCTCTGCCAAGCCTCGGGGCCTGGTTTCTACGACAATCTTGGGAACCACTGTGACGGGAGAAACGGTTCGCGACTCGCGCATGCGCATTGGCTGAGCCGATTCGCGCTCCACTCCTGACAGATAGGCTGTGTCCCCTTTAAATATCGCCACCGCCGCGCGGCGGCCATGATGCTCCTCCTGCTGCCACGGCAGCGGCTGGATCCTGGGACCTGTTTGGGGCGGCGTGGGAGAGGGGGCCGCGGGTGTCTCGTCCTGTCCCAGGCCCAAAACCCCAGGGGACCTGTCCTCAGGAGCTGCATGAGCCCACTTCCACCGAAGGAGGGGGAGCTTCAGGACGCCTGCTGTGTTCTCCGGACTCCCGTTGAGATCCGATTTTGGCCCTTTCCGAGTGAGACAGGATGGGCTCACCGCATCTGGTCAGGCCGGCAGGGCCTGGCTGCAGCACAGAATGATCCCATAGGTCTCAAGGCCTAGTGTCAGCTGCAAATTCACTCATCCATCAGCCCTCTGCCTCCCTCCTCCTTTGAAAGAGCAGTGGCCTGCCTGGCTTGTAAAAGCCCTGGGGTTCCGGAAAGCCGACCGCGCTTTCCAGGACACCTGCAATGAGGAACAGAGGCGAATCCGAGGGGGTGACCATGTGACCACGCGTGGCACTGGCCAATCCCACAGCAGTTGGTGTTAATATGTGTCACTGGAGGCATACGGGGTGACGGCCAAACAAAGCATCATGTCCAGGTATGTGCCAGTGGAAGGGGGAAACGGCTGACGTTTCCATCAATGCCAAGGAATATCAAAGAACACCTGGGACCCGGGGGTTGGGGGGGCCGCCTGTGCCTGCCCAAGCCACGTTTTCAAATGCCTACCAGAGGAGCAAAGAGGGTTCTGCAAAATTCGCATCATCCCCAATCCTCCACCGACCCGGTAGCCCTGACGCAACTTCGGCTGGCACAAACCCACAGATAGTGGGAAGGAAACACACAGAGACTGAGAGACAGACAGAGAAGAGAGAATGGGAGACACATACACAGACACCTACACACACACACACACACACACACACACACACACACACACACACACACACTCACAGTCATACAGCAGAGGAGAGCAGCCCAGGGGCACGCAGGAAGACCCGTCCTTGAGATCACGGACGGCGGCACGACTTTTGGGGAGACTCACCCCAACCAACACCGTCCGTGCAGGCCTGAGGCTGGGATCCCGTGCTGCTTCCCCCGACTCTGCCTGGGGTTTCATCATCATGGTCGGCCCTTTGCGACTCCTGGCATCCGGAGACGTTCCCTTCCACCCCGTGGCGAGGTGAGGCCTTAGCCTCAGAGCCTCGATTCCCAAGCACTGCCACGGAGGGCTCCTGCTCTGCCAAGCCTCGGGGCCTGGTTTCTACGACAATCTTGGGAACCACTGTGACGGGAGAAACGGTTCGCGACTCGCGCATGCGCATTGGCTGAGCCGATTCGCGCTCCACTCCTGACAGGTAGGCTGTGTCCCCTTTAAATATCGCCACCGCCGCGCGGCGGCCATGATGCTCCTCCTGCTGCCACGGCAGCGGCTGGATCCTGGGACCTGTTTGGGGCGGCGTGGGAGAGGGGGCCGCGGGTGTCTCGTCCTGTCCCAGGCCCAAAACCCCAGGGGACCTGTCCTCAGGAGCTGCATGAGCCCACTTCCACCGAAGGAGGGGGAGCTTCAGGACGCCTGCTGTGTTCTCCGGACTCCCGTTGAGATCCGATTTTGGCCCTTTCCGAGTGAGACAGGATGGGCTCACCGCATCTGGTCAGGCCGGCAGGGCCTGGCTGCAGCACAGAATGATCCCATAGGTCTCAAGGCCTAGTGTCAGCTGCAAATTCACTCATCCATCAGCCCTCTGCCTCCCTCCTCCTTTGAAAGAGCAGTGGCCTGCCCGGCTTGTAAAAGCCCTGGGGTTCCGGAAAGCCGACCGCGCTTTCCAGGACACCTGCAATGAGGAACAGAGGCGAATCCGAGGGGGTGACCATGTGACCACGCGTGGCACTGGCCAATCCCACAGCAGTTGGTGTTAATATGTGTCACTGGAGGCATACGGGGTGACGGCCAAACAAAGCATCATGTCCAGGTATGTGCCAGTGGAAGGGGGAAACGGCTGACGTTTCCATCAATGCCAAGGAATATCAAAGAACACCTGGGACCCGGGGGTTGGGGGGGCCGCCTGTGCCTGCCCAAGCCACGTTTTCAAATGCCTACCAGAGGAGCAAAGAGGGTTCTGCAAAATTCGCATCATCCCCAATCCTCCACCGACCCGGTAGCCCTGACGCAACTTCGGCTGGCACAAACCCACAGATAGTGGGAAGGAAACACACAGAGACTGAGAGACAGACAGAGAAGAGAGAATGGGAGACACATACACAGACACCTACACACACACACACACACACACACACACACACACACACACACTCACAGTCATACAGCAGAGGAGAGCAGCCCAGGGGCACGCAGGAAGACCCGTCCTTGAGATCACGGACGGCGGCACGACTTTTGGGGAGACTCACCCCAACCAACACCGTCCGTGCAGGCCTGAGGCTGGGATCCCGTGCTGCTTCCCCCGACTCTGCCTGGGGTTTCATCATCATGGTCGGCCGTTTGCGACTCCTGGCATCCGGAGACGTTCCCTTCCACCCCGTGGCGAGGTGAGGCCTTAGCCTCAGAGCCTCGATACCCAAGCACTGCCACGGAGGGCTCCTGCTCTGCCAAGCCTCGGGGCCTGGTTTCTACGACAATCTTGGGAACCACTGTGATGGGAGAAATGGTTCGCGACTCGCGCATGCGCATTGGCTGAGCTGATTCGCGCTCCACTCCTGACAGATAGGCTGTGTCCCCTTTAAATATCGCCACCGCCGCGCGGCGGCCATGATGCTCCTCCTGCTGCCACGGCAGCGGCTGGATCCTGGGACCTGTTTGGGGCGGCGTGGGAGAGGGGGCCGCGGGTGTCTCGTCCTGTCCCAGGCCCAAAACCCCAGGGGACCTGTCCTCAGGAGCTGCATGAGCCCACTTCCACCGAAGGAGGGGGAGCTTCAGGACGCCTGCTGTGTTCTCCGGACTCCCGTTGAGATCCGATTTTGGCCCTTTCCGAGTGAGACAGGATGGGCTCACCGCATCTGGTCAGGCCGGCAGGGCCTGGCTGCAGCACAGAATGATCCCATAGGTCTCAAGGCCTAGTGTCAGCTGCAAATTCACTCATCCATCAGCCCTCTGCCTCCCTCCTCCTTTGAAAGAGCAGTGGCCTGCCTGGCTTGTAAAAGCCCTGGGGTTCCGGAAAGCCGACCGCGCTTTCCAGGACACCTGCAATGAGGAACAGAGGCGAATCCGAGGGGGTGACCATGTGACCACGCGTGGCACTGGCCAATCCCACAGCAGTTGGTGTTAATATGTGTCACTGGAGGCATACGGGGTGACGGCCAAACAAAGCATCATGTCCAGGTATGTGCCAGTGGAAGGGGGAAACGGCTGACGTTTCCATCAATGCCAAGGAATATCAAAGAACACCTGGGACCCGGGGGTTGGGGAGGCCGCCTGTGCCTGCCCAAGCCACGTTTTCAAATGCCTACCAGAGGAGCAAAGAGGGTTCTGCAAAATTCGCATCATCCCCAATCCTCCACCGACCCGGTAGCCCTGACGCAACTTCGGCTGGCACAAACCCACAGATAGTGGGAAGGAAACACACAGAGACTGAGAGACAGACAGAGAAGAGAGAATGGGAGACACATACACAGACACCTACACACACACACACACACACACACACACACACACTCACAGTCATACAGCAGAGGAGAGCAGCCCAGGGGCACGCAGGAAGACCCGTCCTTGAGATCACGGACGGCGGCACGACTTTTGGGGAGACTCACCCCAACCAACACCGTCCGTGCAGGCCTGAGGCTGGGATCCCGTGCTGCTTCCCCCGACTCTGCCTGGGGTTTCATCATCATGGTCGGCCGTTTGCGACTCCTGGCATCCGGAGACGTTCCCTTCCACCCCGTGGCGAGGTGAGGCCTTAGCCTCAGAGCCTCGATACCCAAGCACTGCCACGGAGGGCTCCTGCTCTGCCAAGCCTCGGGGCCTGGTTTCTACGACAATCTTGGGAACCACTGTGACGGGAGAAACGGTTCGCGACTCGCGCATGCGCATTGGCTGAGCCGATTCGCGCTCCACTCCTGACAGATAGGCTGTGTCCCCTTTAAATATCGCCACCGCCGCGCGGCGGCCATGATGCTCCTCCTGCTGCCACGGCAGCGGCTGGATCCTGGGACCTGTTTGGGGCGGCGTGGGAGAGGGGGCCGCGGGTGTCTCGTCCTGTCCCAGGCCCAAAACCCCAGGGGACCTGTCCTCAGGAGCTGCATGAGCCCACTTCCACCGAAGGAGGGGGAGCTTCAGGACGCCTGCTGTGTTCTCCGGACTCCCGTTGAGATCCGATTTTGGCCCTTTCCGAGTGAGACAGGATGGGCTCACCGCATCTGGTCAGGCCGGCAGGGCCTGGCTGCAGCACAGAATGATCCCATAGGTCTCAAGGCCTAGTGTCAGCTGCAAATTCACTCATCCATCAGCCCTCTGCCTCCCTCCTCCTTTGAAAGAGCAGTGGCCTGCCTGGCTTGTAAAAGCCCTGGGGTTCCGGAAAGCCGACCGCGCTTTCCAGGACACCTGCAATGAGGAACAGAGGCGAATCCGAGGGGGTGACCATGTGACCACGCGTGGCACTGGCCAATCCCACAGCAGTTGGTGTTAATATGTGTCACTGGAGGCATACGGGGTGACGGCCAAACAAAGCATCATGTCCAGGTATGTGCCAGTGGAAGGGGAAAACGGCTGACGTTTCCATCAATGCCAAGGAATATCAAAGAACACCTGGGACCCGGGGGTTGGGGGGGCCGCCTGTGCCTGCCCAAGCCACGTTTTCAAATGCCTACCAGAGGAGCAAAGAGGGTTCTGCAAAATTCGCATCATCCCCAATCCTCCACCGACCCGGTAGCCCTGACGCAACTTCGGCTGGCACAAACCCACAGATAGTGGGAAGGAAACACACAGAGACTGAGAGACAGACAGAGAAGAGAGAATGGGAGACACATACACAGACACCTACACACACACACACACACACACACACACACACACACACTCACAGTCATACAGCAGAGGAGAGCAGCCCAGGGGCACGCAGGAAGACCCGTCCTTGAGATCACGGACGGCGGCACGACTTTTGGGGAGACTCACCCCAACCAACACCGTCCGTGCAGGCCTGAGGCTGGGATCCCGTGCTGCTTCCCCCGACTCTGCCTGGGGTTTCATCATCATGGTCGGCCCTTTGCGACTCCTGGCATCCGGAGACGTTCCCTTCCACCCCGTGGCGAGGTGAGGCCTTAGCCTCAGAGCCTCGATTCCCAAGCACTGCCACGGAGGGCTCCTGCTCTGCCAAGCCTCGGGGCCTGGTTTCTACGACAATCTTGGGAACCACTGTGACGGGAGAAACGGTTCGCGACTCGCGCATGCGCATTGGCTGAGCCGATTCGCGCTCCACTCCTGACAGATAGGCTGTGTCCCCTTTAAATATCGCCACCGCCGCGCGGCGGCCATGATGCTCCTCCTGCTGCCACGGCAGCAGCTGGATCCTGGGACCTGTTTGGGGCGGCGTGGGAGAGGGGGCCGCGGGTGTCTCGTCCTGTCCCAGGCCCAAAACCCCAGGGGACCTGTCCTCAGGAGCTGCATGAGCCCACTTCCACCGAAGGAGGGGGAGCTTCAGGACGCCTGCTGTGTTCTCCGGACTCCCGTTGAGATCTGATTTTGGCCCTTTCCGAGTGAGACAGGATGGTCTCACCGCATCTGGTCAGGCCGGCAGGGCCTGGCTGCAGCACAGAATGATCCCATAGGTCTCAAGGCCTAGTGTCAGCTGCAAATTCACTCATCCATCAGCCCTCTGCCTCCCTCCTCCTTTGAAAGAGCAGTGGCCTGCCTGGCTTGTAAAAGCCCTGGGGTTCCGGAAAGCCGACCGCGCTTTCCAGGACACCTGCAATGAGGAACAGAGGCGAATCCGAGGGGGTGACCATGTGACCACGCGTGGCACTGGCCAATCCCACAGCAGTTGGTGTTAATATGTGTCACTGGAGGCATACGGGGTGACGGCCAAACAAAGCATCATGTCCAGGTATGTGCCAGTGGAAGGGGGAAACGGCTGACGTTTCCATCAATGCCAAGGAATATCAAAGAACACCTGGGACCCGGGGGTTGGGGGGGCCGCCTGTGCCTGCCCAAGCCACGTTTTCAAATGCCTACCAGAGGAGCAAAGAGGGTTCTGCAAAATTCGCATCATCCCCAATCCTCCACCGACCCGGTAGCCCTGACGCAACTTCGGCTGGCACAAACCCACAGATAGTGGGAAGGAAACACACAGAGACTGAGAGACAGACAGAGAAGAGAGAATGGGAGACACATACACAGACACCTACACACACACACACACACACACACACACACACACTCTCACAGTCATACAGCAGAGGAGAGCAGCCCAGGGGCACGCAGGAAGACCCGTCCTTGAGATCACGGACGGCGGCACGACTTTTGGGGAGACTCACCCCAACCAACACCGTCCGTGCAGGCCTGAGGCTGGGATCCCGTGCTGCTTCCCCCGACTCTGCCTGGGGTTTCATCATCATGGTCGGCCCTTTGCGACTCCTGGCATCCGGAGACGTTCCCTTCCACCCCGTGGCGAGGTGAGGCCTTAGCCTCAGAGCCTCGATACCCAAGCACTGCCACGGAGGGCTCCTGCTCTGCCAAGCCTCGGGGCCTGGTTTCTACGACAATCTTGGGAACCACTGTGACGGGAGAAACGGTTCGCGACTCGCGCATGCGCATTGGCTGAGCCGATTCGCGCTCCACTCCTGACAGAAAGGCTGTGTCCCCTTTAAATATCGCCACCGCCGCGCGGCGGCCATGATGCTCCTCCTGCTGCCACGGCAGCGGCTGGATCCTGGGACCTGTTTGGGGCGGCGTGGGAGAGGGGGCCGCGGGTGTCTCGTCCTGTCCCAGGCCCAAAACCCCAGGGGACCTGTCCTCAGGAGCTGCATGAGCCCACTTCCACCGAAGGAGGGGGAGCTTCAGGACGCCTGCTGTGTTCTCCGGACTCCCGTTGAGATCCGATTTTGGCCCTTTCCGAGTGAGACAGGATGGGCTCACCGCATCTGGTCAGGCCGGCAGGGCCTGGCTGCAGCACAGAATGATCCCATAGGTCTCAAGGCCTAGTGTCAGCTGCAAATTCACTCATCCATCAGCCCTCTGCCTCCCTCCTCCTTTGAAAGAGCAGTGGCCTGCCTGGCTTGTAAAAGCCCTGGGGTTCCGGAAAGCCGACCGCGCTTTCCAGGACACCTGCAATGAGGAACAGAGGCGAATCCGAGGGGGTGACCATGTGACCACGCGTGTCACTGGCCAATCCCACAGCAGTTGGTGTTAATATGTGTCACTGGAGGCATACGGGGTGACGGCCAAACAAAGCATCATGTCCAGGTATGTGCCAGTGGAAGGGGGAAACGGCTGACGTTTCCATCAATGCCAAGGAATATCAAAGAACACCTGGGACCCGGGGGTTGGGGAGGCCGCCTGTGCCTGCCCAAGCCACGTTTTCAAATGCCTACCAGAGGAGCAAAGAGGGTTCTGCAAAATACGCATCATCCCCAATCCTCCACCGACCCGGTAGCCCTGACGCAACTTCGGCTGGCACAAACCCACAGATAGTGGGAAGGAAACACACAGAGACTGAGAGACAGACAGAGAAGAGAGAATGGGAGACACATACACAGACACCTACACACACACACACACACACACACACACACACACACTCACAGTCATACAGCAGAGGAGAGCAGCCCAGGGGCACGCAGGAAGACCCGTCCTTGAGATCACGGACGGCGGCACGACTTTTGGGGAGACTCACCCCAACCAACACCGTCCGTGCAGGCCTGAGGCTGGGATCCCGTGCTGCTTCCCCCGACTCTGCCTGGGGTTTCATCATCATGGTCGGCCCTTTGCGACTCCTGGCATCCGGAGACGTTCCCTTCCACCCCGTGGCGAGGTGAGGCCTTAGCCTCAGAGCCTCGATACCCAAGCACTGCCACGGAGGGCTCCTGCTCTGCCAAGCCTCGGGGCCTGGTTTCTACGACAATCTTGGGAACCACTGTGACGGGAGAAACGGTTCGCGACTCGCGCATGCGCATTGGCTGAGCCGATTCGCGCTCCACTCCTGACAGATAGGCTGTGTCCCCTTTAAATATCGCCACCGCCGCGCGGCGGCCATGATGCTCCTCCTGCTGCCACGGCAGCAGCTGGATCCTGGGACCTGTTTGGGGCGGCGTGGGAGAGGGGGCCGCGGGTGTCTCGTCCTGTCCCAGGCCCAAAACCCCAGGGGACCTGTCCTCAGGAGCTGCATGAGCCCACTTCCACCGAAGGAGGGGGAGCTTCAGGACGCCTGCTGTGTTCTCCGGACTCCCGTTGAGATCTGATTTTGGCCCTTTCCGAGTGAGACAGGATGGTCTCACCGCATCTGGTCAGGCCGGCAGGGCCTGGCTGCAGCACAGAATGATCCCATAGGTCTCAAGGCCTAGTGTCAGCTGCAAATTCACTCATCCATCAGCCCTCTGCCTCCCTCCTCCTTTGAAAGAGCAGTGGCCTGCCTGGCTTGTAAAAGCCCTGGGGTTCCGGAAAGCCGACCGCGCTTTCCAGGACACCTGCAATGAGGAACAGAGGCGAATCCGAGGGGGTGACCATGTGACCACGCGTGGCACTGGCCAATCCCACAGCAGTTGGTGTTAATATGTGTCACTGGAGGCATACGGGGTGACGGCCAAACAAAGCATCATGTCCAGGTATGTGCCAGTGGAAGGGGGAAACGGCTGACGTTTCCATCAATGCCAAGGAATATCAAAGAACACCTGGGACCCGGGGGTTGGGGGGGCCGCCTGTGCCTGCCCAAGCCACGTTTTCAAATGCCTACCAGAGGAGCAAAGAGGGTTCTGCAAAATTCGCATCATCCCCAATCCTCCACCGACCCGGTAGCCCTGACGCAACTTCGGCTGGCACAAACCCACAGATAGTGGGAAGGAAACACACAGAGACTGAGAGACAGACAGAGAAGAGAGAATGGGAGACACATACACAGACACCTACACACACACACACACACACACACACACACACACACTCACAGTCATACAGCAGAGGAGAGCAGCCCAGGGACACGCAGGAAGACCCGTCCTTGAGATCACGGACGGCGGCACGACTTTTGGGGAGACTCACCCCAACCAACACCGTCCGTGCAGGCCTGAGGCTGGGATCCCGTGCTGCTTCCCCCGACTCTGCCTGGGGTTTCATCATCATGGTCGGCCCTTTGCGACTCCTGGCATCCGGAGACGTTCCCTTCCACCCCGTGGCGAGGTGAGGCCTTAGCCTCAGAGCCTCGATACCCAAGCACTGCCACGGAGGGCTCCTGCTCTGCCAAGCCTCGGGGCCTGGTTTCTACGACAATCTTGGGAACCACTGTGACGGGAGAAACGGTTCGCGACTCGCGCATGCGCATTGGCTGAGCCGATTCGCGCTCCACTCCTGACAGATAGGCTGTGTCCCCTTTAAATATCGCCACCGCCGCGCGGCGGCCATGATGCTCCTCCTGCTGCCACGGCAGCGGCTGGATCCTGGGACCTGTTTGGGGCGGCGTGGGAGAGGGGGCCGCGGGTGTCTCGTCCTGTCCCAGGCCCAAAACCCCAGGGGACCTGTCCTCAGGAGCTGCATGAGCCCACTTCCACCGAAGGAGGGGGAGCTTCAGGACGCCTGCTGTGTTCTCCGGACTCCCGTTGAGATCCGATTTTGGCCCTTTCCGAGTGAGACAGGATGGGCTCACCGCATCTGGTCAGGCCGGCAGGGCCTGGCTGCAGCACAGAATGATCCCATAGGTCTCAAGGCCTAGTGTCAGCTGCAAATTCACTCATCCATCAGCCCTCTGCCTCCCTCCTCCTTTGAAAGAGCAGTGGCCTGCCTGGCTTGTAAAAGCCCTGGGGTTCCGGAAAGCCGACCGCGCTTTCCAGGACACCTGCAATGAGGAACAGAGGCGAATCCGAGGGGGTGACCATGTGACCACGCGTGGCACTGGCCAATCCCACAGCAGTTGGTGTTAATATGTGTCACTGGAGGCATACGGGGTGACGGCCAAACAAAGCATCATGTCCAGGTATGTGCCAGTGGAAGGGGGAAACGGCTGACGTTTCCATCAATGCCAAGGAATATCAAAGAACACCTGGGACCCGGGGGTTGGGGGGGCCACCTGTGCCTGCCCAAGCCACGTTTTCAAATGCCTACCAGAGGAGCAAAGAGGGTTCTGCAAAATTCGCATCATCCCCAATCCTCCACCGACCCGGTAGCCCTGACGCAACTTCGGCTGGCACAAACCCACAGATAGTGGGAAGGAAACACACAGAGACTGAGAGACAGACAGAGAAGAGAGAATGGGAGACACATACACAGACACCTACACACACACACACACACACACACACACACACACACTCACAGTCATACAGCAGAGGAGAGCAGCCCAGGGACACGCAGGAAGACCCGTCCTTGAGATCACGGACGGCGGCACGACTTTTGGGGAGACTCACCCCAACCAACACCGTCCGTGCAGGCCTGAGGCTGGGATCCCGTGCTGCTTCCCCCGACTCTGCCTGGGGTTTCATCATCATGGTCGGCCCTTTGCGACTCCTGGCATCCGGAGACGTTCCCTTCCACCCCGTGGCGAGGTGAGGCCTTAGCCTCAGAGCCTCGATACCCAAGCACTGCCACGGAGGGCTCCTGCTCTGCCAAGCCTCGGGGCCTGGTTTCTACGACAATCTTGGGAACCACTGTGACGGGAGAAACGGTTCGCGACTCGCGCATGCGCATTGGCTGAGCCGATTCGCGCTCCACTCCTGACAGATAGGCTGTGTCCCCTTTAAATATCGCCACCGCCGCGCGGCGGCCATGATGCTCCTCCTGCTGCCATGGCAGCGGCTGGATCCTGGGACCTGTTTGGGGCGGCGTGGGAGAGGGGGCCGCGGGTGTCTCGTCCTGTCCCAGGCCCAAAACCCCAGGGGACCTGTCCTCAGGAGCTGCATGAGCCCACTTCCACCGAAGGAGGGGGAGCTTCAGGACGCCTGCTGTGTTCTCCGGACTCCCGTTGAGATCCGATTTTGGCCCTTTCCGAGTGAGACAGGATGGGCTCACCGCATCTGGTCAGGCCGGCAGGGCCTGGCTGCAGCACAGAATGATCCCATAGGTCTCAAGGCCTAGTGTCAGCTGCAAATTCACTCATCCATCAGCCCTCTGCCTCCCTCCTCCTTTGAAAGAGCAGTGGCCTGCCTGGCTTGTAAAAGCCCTGGGGTTCCGGAAAGCCGACCGCGCTTTCCAGGACACCTGCAATGAGGAACAGAGGCGAATCCGAGGGGGTGACCATGTGACCACGCGTGGCACTGGCCAATCCCACAGCAGTTGGTGTTAATATGTGTCACTGGAGGCATACGGGGTGACGGCCAAACAAAGCATCATGTCCAGGTATGTGCCAGTGGAAGGGGGAAACGGCTGACGTTTCCATCAATGCCAAGGAATATCAAAGAACACCTGGGACCCGGGGGTTGGGGGGGCCGCCTGTGCCTGCCCAAGCCACGTTTTCAAATGCCTACCAGAGGAGCAAAGAGGGTTCTGCAAAATTCGCATCATCCCCAATCCTCCACCGACCCGGTAGCCCTGATGCAACTTCGGCTGGCACAAACCCACAGATAGTGGGAAGGAAACACACAGAGACTGAGAGACAGACAGAGAAGAGAGAATGGGAGACACATACACAGACACCTACACACACACACACACACACACACACACACACACACACACACACTCTCACAGTCATACAGCAGAGGAGAGCAGCCCAGGGGCACGCAGGAAGACCCGTCCTTGAGATCACGGACGGCGGCACGACTTTTGGGGAGACTCACCCCAACCAACACCGTCCGTGCAGGCCTGAGGCTGGGATCCCGTGCTGCTTCCCCCGACTCTGCCTGGGGTTTCATCATCATGGTCGGCCCTTTGCGACTCCTGGCATCCGGAGACGTTCCCTTCCACCCCGTGGCGAGGTGAGGCCTTAGCCTCAGAGCCTCGATTCCCAAGCACTGCCACGGAGGGCTCCTGCTCTGCCAAGCCTCGGGGCCTGGTTTCTACGACAATCTTGGGAACCACTGTGACGGGAGAAACGGTTCGCGACTCGCGCATGCGCATTGGCTGAGCCGATTCGCGCTCCACTCCTGACAGATAGGCTGTGTCCCCTTTAAATATCGCCACCGCCGCGCGGCGGCCATGATGCTCCTCCTGCTGCCACGGCAGCAGCTGGATCCTGGGACCTGTTTGGGGCGGCGTGGGAGAGGGGGCCGCGGGTGTCTCGTCCTGTCCCAGGCCCAAAACCCCAGGGGACCTGTCCTCAGGAGCTGCATGAGCCCACTTCCACCGAAGGAGGGGGAGCTTCCGGACGCCTGCTGTGTTCTCCGGACTCCCGTTGAGATCTGATTTTGGCCCTTTCCGAGTGAGACAGGATGGTCTCACCGCATCTGGTCAGGCCGGCAGGGCCTGGCTGCAGCACAGAATGATCCCATAGGTCTCAAGGCCTAGTGTCAGCTGCAAATTCACTCATCCATCAGCCCTCTGCCTCCCTCCTCCTTTGAAAGAGCAGTGGCCTGCCTGGCTTGTAAAAGCCCTGGGGTTCCGGAAAGCCGACCGCGCTTTCCAGGACACCTGCAATGAGGAACAGAGGCGAATCCGAGGGGGTGACCATGTGACCACGCGTGGCACTGGCCAATCCCACAGCAGTTGGTGTTAATATGTGTCACTGGAGGCATACGGGGTGACGGCCAAACAAAGCATCATGTCCAGGTATGTGCCAGTGGAAGGGGGAAACGGCTGACGTTTCCATCAATGCCAAGGAATATCAAAGAACACCTGGGACCCGGGGGTTGGGGAGGCCGCCTGTGCCTGCCCAAGCCACGTTTTCAAATGCCTACCAGAGGAGCAAAGAGGGTTCTGCAAAATACGCATCATCCCCAATCCTCCACCGACCCGGTAGCCCTGACGCAACTTCGGCTGGCACAAACCCACAGATAGTGGGAAGGAAACACACAGAGACTGAGAGACAGACAGAGAAGAGAGAATGGGAGACACATACACAGACACCTACACACACACACACACACACACACACACACACACACTCACAGTCATACAGCAGAGGAGAGCAGCCCAGGGGCACGCAGGAAGACCCGTCCTTGAGATCACGGACGGCGGCACGACTTTTGGGGAGACTCACCCCAACCAACACCGTCCGTGCAGGCCTGAGGCTGGGATCCCGTGCTGCTTCCCCCGACTCTGCCTGGGGTTTCATCATCATGGTCGGCCCTTTGCGACTCCTGGCATCCGGAGACGTTCCCTTCCACCCCGTGGCGAGGTGAGGCCTTAGCCTCAGAGCCTCGATACCCAAGCACTGCCACGGAGGGCTCCTGCTCTGCCAAGCCTCGGGGCCTGGTTTCTACGACAATCTTGGGAACCACTGTGACGGGAGAAACGGTTCGCGACTCGCGCATGCGCATTGGCTGAGCCGATTCGCGCTCCACTCCTGACAGATAGGCTGTGTCCCCTTTAAATATCGCCACCGCCGCGCGGCGGCCATGATGCTCCTCCTGCTGCCACGGCAGCAGCTGGATCCTGGGACCTGTTTGGGGCGGCGTGGGAGAGGGGGCCGCGGGTGTCTCGTCCTGTCCCAGGCCCAAAACCCCAGGGGACCTGTCCTCAGGAGCTGCATGAGCCCACTTCCACCGAAGGAGGGGGAGCTTCAGGACGCCTGCTGTGTTCTCCGGACTCCCGTTGAGATCTGATTTTGGCCCTTTCCGAGTGAGACAGGATGGTCTCACCGCATCTGGTCAGGCCGGCAGGGCCTGGCTGCAGCACAGAATGATCCCATAGGTCTCAAGGCCTAGTGTCAGCTGCAAATTCACTCATCCATCAGCCCTCTGCCTCCCTCCTCCTTTGAAAGAGCAGTGGCCTGCCTGGCTTGTAAAAGCCCTGGGGTTCCGGAAAGCCGACCGCGCTTTCCAGGACACCTGCAATGAGGAACAGAGGCGAATCCGAGGGGGTGACCATGTGACCACGCGTGGCACTGGCCAATCCCACAGCAGTTGGTGTTAATATGTGTCACTGGAGGCATACGGGGTGACGGCCAAACAAAGCATCATGTCCAGGTATGTGCCAGTGGAAGGGGGAAACGGCTGACGTTTCCATCAATGCCAAGGAATATCAAAGAACACCTGGGACCCGGGGGTTGGGGGGGCCGCCTGTGCCTGCCCAAGCCACGTTTTCAAATGCCTACCAGAGGAGCAAAGAGGGTTCTGCAAAATTCGCATCATCCCCAATCCTCCACCGACCCGGTAGCCCTGACGCAACTTCGGCTGGCACAAACCCACAGATAGTGGGAAGGAAACACACAGAGACTGAGAGACAGACAGAGAAGAGAGAATGGGAGACACATACACAGACACCTACACACACACACACACACACACACACACACACACACTCACAGTCATACAGCAGAGGAGAGCAGCCCAGGGACACGCAGGAAGACCCGTCCTTGAGATCACGGACGGCGGCACGACTTTTGGGGAGACTCACCCCAACCAACACCGTCCGTGCAGGCCTGAGGCTGGGATCCCGTGCTGCTTCCCCCGACTCTGCCTGGGGTTTCATCATCATGGTCGGCCCTTTGCGACTCCTGGCATCCGGAGACGTTCCCTTCCACCCCGTGGCGAGGTGAGGCCTTAGCCTCAGAGCCTCGATACCCAAGCACTGCCACGGAGGGCTCCTGCTCTGCCAAGCCTCGGGGCCTGGTTTCTACGACAATCTTGGGAACCACTGTGACGGGAGAAACGGTTCGCGACTCGCGCATGCGCATTGGCTGAGCCGATTCGCGCTCCACTCCTGACAGATAGGCTGTGTCCCCTTTAAATATCGCCACCGCCGCGCGGCGGCCATGATGCTCCTCCTGCTGCCATGGCAGCGGCTGGATCCTGGGACCTGTTTGGGGCGGCGTGGGAGAGGGGGCCGCGGGTGTCTCGTCCTGTCCCAGGCCCAAAACCCCAGGGGACCTGTCCTCAGGAGCTGCATGAGCCCACTTCCACCGAAGGAGGGGGAGCTTCAGGACGCCTGCTGTGTTCTCCGGACTCCCGTTGAGATCCGATTTTGGCCCTTTCCGAGTGAGACAGGATGGGCTCACCGCATCTGGTCAGGCCGGCAGGGCCTGGCTGCAGCACAGAATGATCCCATAGGTCTCAAGGCCTAGTGTCAGCTGCAAATTCACTCATCCATCAGCCCTCTGCCTCCCTCCTCCTTTGAAAGAGCAGTGGCCTGCCTGGCTTGTAAAAGCCCTGGGGTTCCGGAAAGCCGACCGCGCTTTCCAGGACACCTGCAATGAGGAACAGAGGCGAATCCGAGGGGGTGACCATGTGACCACGCGTGGCACTGGCCAATCCCACAGCAGTTGGTGTTAATATGTGTCACTGGAGGCATACGGGGTGACGGCCAAACAAAGCATCATGTCCAGGTATGTGCCAGTGGAAGGGGGAAACGGCTGACGTTTCCATCAATGCCAAGGAATATCAAAGAACACCTGGGACCCGGGGGTTGGGGGGGCCACCTGTGCCTGCCCAAGCCACGTTTTCAAATGCCTACCAGAGGAGCAAAGAGGGTTCTGCAAAATTCGCATCATCCCCAATCCTCCACCGACCCGGTAGCCCTGACGCAACTTCGGCTGGCACAAACCCACAGATAGTGGGAAGGAAACACACAGAGACTGAGAGACAGACAGAGAAGAGAGAATGGGAGACACATACACAGACACCTACACACACACACACACACACACACACACACACACACTCACAGTCATACAGCAGAGGAGAGCAGCCCAGGGACACGCAGGAAGACCCGTCCTTGAGATCACGGACGGCGGCACGACTTTTGGGGAGACTCACCCCAACCAACACCGTCCGTGCAGGCCTGAGGCTGGGATCCCGTGCTGCTTCCCCCGACTCTGCCTGGGGTTTCATCATCATGGTCGGCCCTTTGCGACTCCTGGCATCCGGAGACGTTCCCTTCCACCCCGTGGCGAGGTGAGGCCTTAGCCTCAGAGCCTCGATACCCAAGCACTGCCACGGAGGGCTCCTGCTCTGCCAAGCCTCGGGGCCTGGTTTCTACGACAATCTTGGGAACCACTGTGACGGGAGAAACGGTTCGCGACTCGCGCATGCGCATTGGCTGAGCCGATTCGCGCTCCACTCCTGACAGATAGGCTGTGTCCCCTTTAAATATCGCCACCGCCGCGCAGCGGCCATGATGCTCCTCCTGCTGCCATGGCAGCGGCTGGATCCTGGGACCTGTTTGGGGCGGCGTGGGAGAGGGGGCCGCGGGTGTCTCGTCCTGTCCCAGGCCCAAAACCCCAGGGGACCTGTCCTCAGGAGCTGCATGAGCCCACTTCCACCGAAGGAGGGGGAGCTTCAGGACGCCTGCTGTGTTCTCCGGACTCCCGTTGAGATCCGATTTTGGCCCTTTCCGAGTGAGACAGGATGGGCTCACCGCATCTGGTCAGGCCGGCAGGGCCTGGCTGCAGCACAGAATGATCCCATAGGTCTCAAGGCCTAGTGTCAGCTGCAAATTCACTCATCCATCAGCCCTCTGCCTCCCTCCTCCTTTGAAAGAGCAGTGGCCTGCCTGGCTTGTAAAAGCCCTGGGGTTCCGGAAAGCCGACCGCGCTTTCCAGGACACCTGCAATGAGGAACAGAGGCGAATCCGAGGGGGTGACCATGTGACCACGCGTGGCACTGGCCAATCCCACAGCAGTTGGTGTTAATATGTGTCACTGGAGGCATACGGGGTGACGGCCAAACAAAGCATCATGTCCAGGTATGTGCCAGTGGAAGGGGGAAACGGCTGACGTTTCCATCAATGCCAAGGAATATCAAAGAACACCTGGGACCCGGGGGTTGGGGGGGCCGCCTGTGCCTGCCCAAGCCACGTTTTCAAATGCCTACCAGAGGAGCAAAGAGGGTTCTGCAAAATTCGCATCATCCCCAATCCTCCACCGACCCGGTAGCCCTGATGCAACTTCGGCTGGCACAAACCCACAGATAGTGGGAAGGAAACACACAGAGACTGAGAGACAGACAGAGAAGAGAGAATGGGAGACACATACACAGACACCTACACACACACACACACACACACACACACACACACACACTCTCACAGTCATACAGCAGAGGAGAGCAGCCCAGGGGCACGCAGGAAGACCCGTCCTTGAGATCACGGACGGCGGCACGACTTTTGGGGAGACTCACCCCAACCAACACCGTCCGTGCAGGCCTGAGGCTGGGATCCCGTGCTGCTTCCCCCGACTCTGCCTGGGGTTTCATCATCATGGTCGGCCCTTTGCGACTCCTGGCATCCGGAGACGTTCCCTTCCACCCCGTGGCGAGGTGAGGCCTTAGCCTCAGAGCCTCGATTCCCAAGCACTGCCACGGAGGGCTCCTGCTCTGCCAAGCCTCGGGGCCTGGTTTCTACGACAATCTTGGGAACCACTGTGACGGGAGAAACGGTTCGCGACTCGCGCATGCGCATTGGCTGAGCCGATTCGCGCTCCACTCCTGACAGATAGGCTGTGTCCCCTTTAAATATCGCCACCGCCGCGCGGCGGCCATGATGCTCCTCCTGCTGCCACGGCAGCAGCTGGATCCTGGGACCTGTTTGGGGCGGCGTGGGAGAGGGGGCCGCGGGTGTCTCGTCCTGTCCCAGGCCCAAAACCCCAGGGGACCTGTCCTCAGGAGCTGCATGAGCCCACTTCCACCGAAGGAGGGGGAGCTTCCGGACGCCTGCTGTGTTCTCCGGACTCCCGTTGAGATCTGATTTTGGCCCTTTCCGAGTGAGACAGGATGGTCTCACCGCATCTGGTCAGGCCGGCAGGGCCTGGCTGCAGCACAGAATGATCCCATAGGTCTCAAGGCCTAGTGTCAGCTGCAAATTCACTCATCCATCAGCCCTCTGCCTCCCTCCTCCTTTGAAAGAGCAGTGGCCTGCCTGGCTTGTAAAAGCCCTGGGGTTCCGGAAAGCCGACCGCGCTTTCCAGGACACCTGCAATGAGGAACAGAGGCGAATCCGAGGGGGTGACCATGTGACCACGCGTGGCACTGGCCAATCCCACAGCAGTTGGTGTTAATATGTGTCACTGGAGGCATACGGGGTGACGGCCAAACAAAGCATCATGTCCAGGTATGTGCCAGTGGAAGGGGGAAACGGCTGACGTTTCCATCAATGCCAAGGAATATCAAAGAACACCTGGGACCCGGGGGTTGGGGGGGCCGCCTGTGCCTGCCCAAGCCACGTTTTCAAATGCCTACCAGAGGAGCAAAGAGGGTTCTGCAAAATTCGCATCATCCCCAATCCTCCACCGACCCGGTAGCCCTGACGCAACTTCGGCTGGCACAAACCCACAGATAGTGGGAAGGAAACACACAGAGACTGAGAGACAGACAGAGAAGAGAGAATGGGAGACACATACACAGACACCTACACACACACACACACACACACACACACACACACACACACTCACAGTCATACAGCAGAGGAGAGCAGCCCAGGGGCACGCAGGAAGACCCGTCCTTGAGATCACGGACGGCGGCACGACTTTTGGGGAGACTCACCCCAACCAACACCGTCCGTGCAGGCCTGAGGCTGGGATCCCGTGCTGCTTCCCCCGACTCTGCCTGGGGTTTCATCATCATGGTCGGCCCTTTGCGACTCCTGGCATCCGGAGACGTTCCCTTCCACCCCGTGGCGAGGTGAGGCCTTAGCCTCAGAGCCTCGATACCCAAGCACTGCCACGGAGGGCTCCTGCTCTGCCAAGCCTCGGGGCCTGGTTTCTACGACAATCTTGGGAACCACTGTGACGGGAGAAACGGTTCGCGACTCGCGCATGCGCATTGGCTGAGCCGATTCGCGCTCCACTCCTGACAGATAGGCTGTGTCCCCTTTAAATATCGCCACCGCCGCGCGGCGGCCATGATGCTCCTCCTGCTGCCATGGCAGCGGCTGGATCCTGGGACCTGTTTGGGGCGGCGTGGGAGAGGGGGCCGCGGGTGTCTCGTCCTGTCCCAGGCCCAAAACCCCAGGGGACCTGTCCTCAGGAGCTGCATGAGCCCACTTCCACCGAAGGAGGGGGAGCTTCAGGACGCCTGCTGTGTTCTCCGGACTCCCGTTGAGATCCGATTTTGGCCCTTTCCGAGTGAGACAGGATGGGCTCACCGCATCTGGTCAGGCCGGCAGGGCCTGGCTGCAGCACAGAATGATCCCATAGGTCTCAAGGCCTAGTGTCAGCTGCAAATTCACTCATCCATCAGCCCTCTGCCTCCCTCCTCCTTTGAAAGAGCAGTGGCCTGCCTGGCTTGTAAAAGCCCTGGGGTTCCGGAAAGCCGACCGCGCTTTCCAGGACACCTGCAATGAGGAACAGAGGCGAATCCGAGGGGGTGACCATGTGACCACGCGTGGCACTGGCCAATCCCACAGCAGTTGGTGTTAATATGTGTCACTGGAGGCATACGGGGTGACGGCCAAACAAAGCATCATGTCCAGGTATGTGCCAGTGGAAGGGGGAAACGGCTGACGTTTCCATCAATGCCAAGGAATATCAAAGAACACCTGGGACCCGGGGGTTGGGGGTGCCGCCTGTGCCTGCCCAAGCCACGTTTTCAAATGCCTACCAGAGGAGCAAAGAGGGTTCTGCAAAATTCGCATCATCCCCAATCCTCCACCGACCCGGTAGCCCTGACGCAACTTCGGCTGGCACAAACCCACAGATAGTGGGAAGGAAACACACAGAGACTGAGAGACAGACAGAGAAGAGAGAATGGGAGACACATACACAGACACCTACACACACACACACACACACACACACACACACACACACACACTCTCACAGTCATACAGCAGAGGAGAGCAGCCCAGGGGCACGCAGGAAGACCCGTCCTTGAGATCACGGACGGCGGCACGACTTTTGGGGAGACTCACCCCAACCAACACCGTCCGTGCAGGCCTGAGGCTGGGATCCCGTGCTGCTTCCCCCGACTCTGCCTGGGGTTTCATCATCATGGTCGGCCCTTTGCGACTCCTGGCATCCGGAGACGTTCCCTTCCACCCCGTGGCGAGGTGAGGCCTTAGCCTCAGAGCCTCGATACCCAAGCACTGCCACGGAGGGCTCCTGCTCTGCCAAGCCTCGGGGCCTGGTTTCTACGACAATCTTGGGAACCACTGTGACGGGAGAAACGGTTCGCGACTCGCGCATGCGCATTGGCTGAGCCGATTCGCGCTCCACTCCTGACAGATAGGCTGTGTCCCCTTTAAATATCGCCACCGCCGCGCGGCGGCCATGATGCTCCTCCTGCTGCCACGGCAGCAGCTGGATCCTGGGACCTGTTTGGGGCGGCGTGGGAGAGGGGGCCGCGGGTGTCTCGTCCTGTCCCAGGCCCAAAACCCCAGGGGACCTGTCCTCAGGAGCTGCATGAGCCCACTTCCACCGAAGGAGGGGGAGCTTCAGGACGCCTGCTGTGTTCTCCGGACTCCCGTTGAGATCCGATTTTGGCCCTTTCCGAGTGAGACAGGATGGGCTCACCGCATCTGGTCAGGCCGGCAGGGCCTGGCTGCAGCACAGAATGATCCCATAGGTCTCAAGGCCTAGTGTCAGCTGCAAATTCACTCATCCATCAGCCCTCTGCCTCCCTCCTCCTTTGAAAGAGCAGTGGCCTGCCTGGCTTGTAAAAGCCCTGGGGTTCCGGAAAGCCGACCGCGCTTTCCAGGACACCTGCAATGAGGAACAGAGGCGAATCCGAGGGGGTGACCATGTGACCACGCGTGGCACTGGCCAATCCCACAGCAGTTGGTGTTAATATGTGTCACTGGAGGCATACGGGGTGACGGCCAAACAAAGCATCATGTCCAGGTATGTGCCAGTGGAAGGGGGAAACGGCTGACGTTTCCATCAATGCCAAGGAATATCAAAGAACACCTGGGACCCGGGGGTTGGGGGGGCCGCCTGTGCCTGCCCAAGCCACGTTTTCAAATGCCTACCAGAGGAGCAAAGAGGGTTCTGCAAAATTCGCATCATCCCCAATCCTCCACCGACCCGGTAGCCCTGACGCAACTTCGGCTGGCACAAACCCACAGATAGTGGGAAGGAAACACACAGAGACTGAGAGACAGACAGAGAAGAGAGAATGGGAGACACATACACAGACACCTACACACACACACACACACACACACACACACACACACACACTCACAGTCATACAGCAGAGGAGAGCAGCCCAGGGGCACGCAGGAAGACCCGTCCTTGAGATCACGGACGGCGGCACGACTTTTGGGGAGACTCACCCCAACCAACACCGTCCGTGCAGGCCTGAGGCTGGGATCCCGTGCTGCTTCCCCCGACTCTGCCTGGGGTTTCATCATCATGGTCGGCCCTTTGCGACTCCTGGCATCCGGAGACGTTCCCTTCCACCCCGTGGCGAGGTGAGGCCTTAGCCTCAGAGCCTCGATTCCCAAGCACTGCCACGGAGGGCTCCTGCTCTGCCAAGCCTCGGGGCCTGGTTTCTACGACAATCTTGGGAACCACTGTGACGGGAGAAACGGTTCGCGACTCGCGCATGCGCATTGGCTGAGCCGATTCGCGCTCCACTCCTGACAGGTAGGCTGTGTCCCCTTTAAATATCGCCACCGCCGCGCGGCGGCCATGATGCTCCTCCTGCTGCCACGGCAGCGGCTGGATCCTGGGACCTGTTTGGGGCGGCGTGGGAGAGGGGGCCGCGGGTGTCTCGTCCTGTCCCAGGCCCAAAACCCCAGGGGACCTGTCCTCAGGAGCTGCATGAGCCCACTTCCACCGAAGGAGGGGGAGCTTCAGGACGCCTGCTGTGTTCTCCGGACTCCCGTTGAGATCCGATTTTGGCCCTTTCCGAGTGAGACAGGATGGGCTCACCGCATCTGGTCAGGCCGGCAGGGCCTGGCTGCAGCACAGAATGATCCCATAGGTCTCAAGGCCTAGTGTCAGCTGCAAATTCACTCATCCATCAGCCCTCTGCCTCCCTCCTCCTTTGAAAGAGCAGTGGCCTGCCCGGCTTGTAAAAGCCCTGGGGTTCCGGAAAGCCGACCGCGCTTTCCAGGACACCTGCAATGAGGAACAGAGGCGAATCCGAGGGGGTGACCATGTGACCACGCGTGGCACTGGCCAATCCCACAGCAGTTGGTGTTAATATGTGTCACTGGAGGCATACGGGGTGACGGCCAAACAAAGCATCATGTCCAGGTATGTGCCAGTGGAAGGGGGAAACGGCTGACGTTTCCATCAATGCCAAGGAATATCAAAGAACACCTGGGACCCGGGGGTTGGGGGGGCCGCCTGTGCCTGCCCAAGCCACGTTTTCAAATGCCTACCAGAGGAGCAAAGAGGGTTCTGCAAAATTCGCATCATCCCCAATCCTCCACCGACCCGGTAGCCCTGACGCAAGTTCGGCTGGCACAAACCCACAGATAGTGGGAAGGAAACACACAGAGACTGAGAGACAGACAGAGAAGAGAGAATGGGAGACACATACACAGACACCTACACACACACACACACACACACACACACACACACACACACACACACACTCACAGTCATACAGCAGAGGAGAGCAGCCCAGGGGCACGCAGGAAGACCCGTCCTTGAGATCACGGACGGCGGCACGACTTTTGGGGAGACTCACCCCAACCAACACCGTCCGTGCAGGCCTGAGGCTGGGATCCCGTGCTGCTTCCCCCGACTCTGCCTGGGGTTTCATCATCATGGTCGGCCCTTTGCGACTCCTGGCATCCGGAGACGTTCCCTTCCACCCCGTGGCGAGGTGAGGCCTTAGCCTCAGAGCCTCGATACCCAAGCACTGCCACGGAGGGCTCCTGCTCTGCCAAGCCTCGGGGCCTGGTTTCTACGACAATCTTGGGAACCACTGTGACGGGAGAAACGGTTCGCGACTCGCGCATGCGCATTGGCTGAGCCGATTCGCGCTCCACTCCTGACAGATAGGCTGTGTCCCCTTTAAATATCGCCACCGCCGCGCGGCGGCCATGATGCTCCTCCTGCTGCCACGGCAGCGGCTGGATCCTGGGACCTGTTTGGGGCGGCGTGGGAGAGGGGGCCGCGGGTGTCTCGTCCTGTCCCAGGCCCAAAACCCCAGGGGACCTGTCCTCAGGAGCTGCATGAGCCCACTTCCACCGAAGGAGGGGGAGCTTCAGGACGCCTGCTGTGTTCTCCGGACTCCCGTTGAGATCCGATTTTGGCCCTTTCCGAGTGAGACAGGATGGGCTCACCGCATCTGGTCAGGCCGGCAGGGCCTGGCTGCAGCACAGAATGATCCCATAGGTCTCAAGGCCTAGTGTCAGCTGCAAATTCACTCATCCATCAGCCCTCTGCCTCCCTCCTCCTTTGAAAGAGCAGTGGCCTGCCTGGCTTGTAAAAGCCCTGGGGTTCCGGAAAGCCGACCGCGCTTTCCAGGACACCTGCAATGAGGAACAGAGGCGAATCCGAGGGGGTGACCATGTGACCACGCGTGGCACTGGCCAATCCCACAGCAGTTGGTGTTAATATGTGTCACTGGAGGCATACGGGGTGACGGCCAAACAAAGCATCATGTCCAGGTATGTGCCAGTGGAAGGGGGAAACGGCTGACGTTTCCATCAATGCCAAGGAATATCAAAGAACACCTGGGACCCGGGGGTTGGGGGGGCCGCCTGTGCCTGCCCAAGCCACGTTTTCAAATGCCTACCAGAGGAGCAAAGAGGGTTCTGCAAAATTCGCATCATCCCCAATCCTCCACCGACCCGGTAGCCCTGACGCAACTTCGGCTGGCACAAACCCACAGATAGTGGGAAGGAAACACACAGAGACTGAGAGACAGACAGAGAAGAGAGAATGGGAGACACATACACAGACACCTACACACACACACACACACACACACACACACACACACACACTCACAGTCATACAGCAGAGGAGAGCAGCCCAGGGGCACGCAGGAAGACCCGTCCTTGAGATCACGGACGGCGGCACGACTTTTGGGGAGACTCACCCCAACCAACACCGTCCGTGCAGGCCTGAGGCTGGGATCCCGTGCTGCTTACCCCGACTCTGCCTGGGGTTTCATCATCATGGTCGGCCCTTTGCGACTCCTGGCATCCGGAGACGTTCCCTTCCACCCCGTGGCGAGGTGAGGCCTTAGCCTCAGAGCCTCGATTCCCAAGCACTGCCACGGAGGGCTCCTGCTCTGCCAAGCCTCGGGGCCTGGTTTCTACGACAATCTTGGGAACCACTGTGACGGGAGAAACGGTTCGCGACTCGCGCATGCGCATTGGCTGAGCCGATTCGCGCTCCACTCCTGACAGGTAGGCTGTGTCCCCTTTAAATATCGCCACCGCCGCGCGGCGGCCATGATGCTCCTCCTGCTGCCACGGCAGCGGCTGGATCCTGGGACCTGTTTGGGGCGGCGTGGGAGAGGGGGCCGCGGGTGTCTCGTCCTGTCCCAGGCCCAAAACCCCAGGGGACCTGTCCTCAGGAGCTGCATGAGCCCACTTCCACCGAAGGAGGGGGAGCTTCAGGACGCCTGCTGTGTTCTCCGGACTCCCGTTGAGATCCGATTTTGGCCCTTTCCGAGTGAGACAGGATGGGCTCACCGCATCTGGTCAGGCCGGCAGGGCCTGGCTGCAGCACAGAATGATCCCATAGGTCTCAAGGCCTAGTGTCAGCTGCAAATTCACTCATCCATCAGCCCTCTGCCTCCCTCCTCCTTTGAAAGAGCAGTGGCCTGCCCGGCTTGTAAAAGCCCTGGGGTTCCGGAAAGCCGACCGCGCTTTCCAGGACACCTGCAATGAGGAACAGAGGCGAATCCGAGGGGGTGACCATGTGACCACGCGTGGCACTGGCCAATCCCACAGCAGTTGGTGTTAATATGTGTCACTGGAGGCATACGGGGTGACGGCCAAACAAAGCATCATGTCCAGGTATGTGCCAGTGGAAGGGGGAAACGGCTGACGTTTCCATCAATGCCAAGGAATATCAAAGAACACCTGGGACCCGGGGGTTGGGGGGGCCGCCTGTGCCTGCCCAAGCCACGTTTTCAAATGCCTACCAGAGGAGCAAAGAGGGTTCTGCAAAATTCGCATCATCCCCAATCCTCCACCGACCCGGTAGCCCTGACGCAACTTCGGCTGGCACAAACCCACAGATAGTGGGAAGGAAACACACAGAGACTGAGAGACAGACAGAGAAGAGAGAATGGGAGACACATACACAGACACCTACACACACACACACACACACACACACACACACACACACACACTCACAGTCATACAGCAGAGGAGAGCAGCCCAGGGGCACGCAGGAAGACCCGTCCTTGAGATCACGGACGGCGGCACGACTTTTGGGGAGACTCACCCCAACCAACACCGTCCGTGCAGGCCTGAGGCTGGGATCCCGTGCTGCTTACCCCGACTCTGCCTGGGGTTTCATCATCATGGTCGGCCCTTTGCGACTCCTGGCATCCGGAGACGTTCCCTTCCACCCCGTGGCGAGGTGAGGCCTTAGCCTCAGAGCCTCGATTCCCAAGCACTGCCACGGAGGGCTCCTGCTCTGCCAAGCCTCGGGGCCTGGTTTCTACGACAATCTTGGGAACCACTGTGACGGGAGAAACGGTTCGCGACTCGCGCATGCGCATTGGCTGAGCCGATTCGCGCTCCACTCCTGACAGGTAGGCTGTGTCCCCTTTAAATATCGCCACCGCCGCGCGGCGGCCATGATGCTCCTCCTGCTGCCACGGCAGCGGCTGGATCCTGGGACCTGTTTGGGGCGGCGTGGGAGAGGGGGCCGCGGGTGTCTCGTCCTGTCCCAGGCCCAAAACCCCAGGGGACCTGTCCTCAGGAGCTGCATGAGCCCACTTCCACCGAAGGAGGGGGAGCTTCAGGACGCCTGCTGTGTTCTCCGGACTCCCGTTGAGATCCGATTTTGGCCCTTTCCGAGTGAGACAGGATGGGCTCACCGCATCTGGTCAGGCCGGCAGGGCCTGGCTGCAGCACAGAATGATCCCATAGGTCTCAAGGCCTAGTGTCAGCTGCAAATTCACTCATCCATCAGCCCTCTGCCTCCCTCCTCCTTTGAAAGAGCAGTGGCCTGCCCGGCTTGTAAAAGCCCTGGGGTTCCGGAAAGCCGACCGCGCTTTCCAGGACACCTGCAATGAGGAACAGAGGCGAATCCGAGGGGGTGACCATGTGACCACGCGTGGCACTGGCCAATCCCACAGCAGTTGGTGTTAATATGTGTCACTGGAGGCATACGGGGTGACGGCCAAACAAAGCATCATGTCCAGGTATGTGCCAGTGGAAGGGGGAAACGGCTGACGTTTCCATCAATGCCAAGGAATATCAAAGAACACCTGGGACCCGGGGGTTGGGGGGGCCGCCTGTGCCTGCCCAAGCCACGTTTTCAAATGCCTACCAGAGGAGCAAAGAGGGTTCTGCAAAATTCGCATCATCCCCAATCCTCCACCGACCCGGTAGCCCTGACGCAACTTCGGCTGGCACAAACCCACAGATAGTGGGAAGGAAACACACAGAGACTGAGAGACAGACAGAGAAGAGAGAATGGGAGACACATACACAGACACCTACACACACACACACACACACACACACACACACACACTCACAGTCATACAGCAGAGGAGAGCAGCCCAGGGGCACGCAGGAAGACCCGTCCTTGAGATCACGGACGGCGGCACGACTTTTGGGGAGACTCACCCCAACCAACACCGTCCGTGCAGGCCTGAGGCTGGGATCCCGTGCTGCTTACCCCGACTCTGCCTGGGGTTTCATCATCATGGTCGGCCCTTTGCGACTCCTGGCATCCGGAGACGTTCCCTTCCACCCCGTGGCGAGGTGAGGCCTTAGCCTCAGAGCCTCGATTCCCAAGCACTGCCACGGAGGGCTCCTGCTCTGCCAAGCCTCGGGGCCTGGTTTCTACGACAATCTTGGGAACCACTGTGACGGGAGAAACGGTTCGCGACTCGCGCATGCGCATTGGCTGAGCCGATTCGCGCTCCACTCCTGACAGGTAGGCTGTGTCCCCTTTAAATATCGCCACCGCCGCGCGGCGGCCATGATGCTCCTCCTGCTGCCACGGCAGCGGCTGGATCCTGGGACCTGTTTGGGGCGGCGTGGGAGAGGGGGCCGCGGGTGTCTCGTCCTGTCCCAGGCCCAAAACCCCAGGGGACCTGTCCTCAGGAGCTGCATGAGCCCACTTCCACCGAAGGAGGGGGAGCTTCAGGACGCCTGCTGTGTTCTCCGGACTCCCGTTGAGATCCGATTTTGGCCCTTTCCGAGTGAGACAGGATGGGCTCACCGCATCTGGTCAGGCCGGCAGGGCCTGGCTGCAGCACAGAATGATCCCATAGGTCTCAAGGCCTAGTGTCAGCTGCAAATTCACTCATCCATCAGCCCTCTGCCTCCCTCCTCCTTTGAAAGAGCAGTGGCCTGCCCGGCTTGTAAAAGCCCTGGGGTTCCGGAAAGCCGACCGCGCTTTCCAGGACACCTGCAATGAGGAACAGAGGCGAATCCGAGGGGGTGACCATGTGACCACGCGTGGCACTGGCCAATCCCACAGCAGTTGGTGTTAATATGTGTCACTGGAGGCATACGGGGTGACGGCCAAACAAAGCATCATGTCCAGGTATGTGCCAGTGGAAGGGGGAAACGGCTGACGTTTCCATCAATGCCAAGGAATATCAAAGAACACCTGGGACCCGGGGGTTGGGGGGGCCGCCTGTGCCTGCCCAAGCCACGTTTTCAAATGCCTACCAGAGGAGCAAAGAGGGTTCTGCAAAATTCGCATCATCCCCAATCCTCCACCGACCCGGTAGCCCTGACGCAACTTCGGCTGGCACAAACCCACAGATAGTGGGAAGGAAACACACAGAGACTGAGAGACAGACAGAGAAGAGAGAATGGGAGACACATACACAGACACCTACACACACACACACACACACACACACACACACACACACACACTCACAGTCATACAGCAGAGGAGAGCAGCCCAGGGGCACGCAGGAAGACCCGTCCTTGAGATCACGGACGGCGGCACGACTTTTGGGGAGACTCACCCCAACCAACACCGTCCGTGCAGGCCTGAGGCTGGGATCCCGTGCTGCTTACCCCGACTCTGCCTGGGGTTTCATCATCATGGTCGGCCCTTTGCGACTCCTGGCATCCGGAGACGTTCCCTTCCACCCCGTGGCGAGGTGAGGCCTTAGCCTCAGAGCCTCGATTCCCAAGCACTGCCACGGAGGGCTCCTGCTCTGCCAAGCCTCGGGGCCTGGTTTCTACGACAATCTTGGGAACCACTGTGACGGGAGAAACGGTTCGCGACTCGCGCATGCGCATTGGCTGAGCCGATTCGCGCTCCACTCCTGACAGGTAGGCTGTGTCCCCTTTAAATATCGCCACCGCCGCGCGGCGGCCATGATGCTCCTCCTGCTGCCACGGCAGCGGCTGGATCCTGGGACCTGTTTGGGGCGGCGTGGGAGAGGGGGCCGCGGGTGTCTCGTCCTGTCCCAGGCCCAAAACCCCAGGGGACCTGTCCTCAGGAGCTGCATGAGCCCACTTCCACCGAAGGAGGGGGAGCTTCAGGACGCCTGCTGTGTTCTCCGGACTCCCGTTGAGATCCGATTTTGGCCCTTTCCGAGTGAGACAGGATGGGCTCACCGCATCTGGTCAGGCCGGCAGGGCCTGGCTGCAGCACAGAATGATCCCATAGGTCTCAAGGCCTAGTGTCAGCTGCAAATTCACTCATCCATCAGCCCTCTGCCTCCCTCCTCCTTTGAAAGAGCAGTGGCCTGCCCGGCTTGTAAAAGCCCTGGGGTTCCGGAAAGCCGACCGCGCTTTCCAGGACACCTGCAATGAGGAACAGAGGCGAATCCGAGGGGGTGACCATGTGACCACGCGTGGCACTGGCCAATCCCACAGCAGTTGGTGTTAATATGTGTCACTGGAGGCATACGGGGTGACGGCCAAACAAAGCATCATGTCCAGGTATGTGCCAGTGGAAGGGGGAAACGGCTGACGTTTCCATCAATGCCAAGGAATATCAAAGAACACCTGGGACCCGGGGGTTGGGGGGGCCGCCTGTGCCTGCCCAAGCCACGTTTTCAAATGCCTACCAGAGGAGCAAAGAGGGTTCTGCAAAATTCGCATCATCCCCAATCCTCCACCGACCCGGTAGCCCTGACGCAACTTCGGCTGGCACAAACCCACAGATAGTGGGAAGGAAACACACAGAGACTGAGAGACAGACAGAGAAGAGAGAATGGGAGACACATACACAGACACCTACACACACACACACACACACACACACACACACACACACACACTCACAGTCATACAGCAGAGGAGAGCAGCCCAGGGGCACGCAGGAAGACCCGTCCTTGAGATCACGGACGGCGGCACGACTTTTGGGGAGACTCACCCCAACCAACACCGTCCGTGCAGGCCTGAGGCTGGGATCCCGTGCTGCTTACCCCGACTCTGCCTGGGGTTTCATCATCATGGTCGGCCCTTTGCGACTCCTGGCATCCGGAGACGTTCCCTTCCACCCCGTGGCGAGGTGAGGCCTTAGCCTCAGAGCCTCGATTCCCAAGCACTGCCACGGAGGGCTCCTGCTCTGCCAAGCCTCGGGGCCTGGTTTCTACGACAATCTTGGGAACCACTGTGACGGGAGAAACGGTTCGCGACTCGCGCATGCGCATTGGCTGAGCCGATTCGCGCTCCACTCCTGACAGGTAGGCTGTGTCCCCTTTAAATATCGCCACCGCCGCGCGGCGGCCATGATGCTCCTCCTGCTGCCACGGCAGCGGCTGGATCCTGGGACCTGTTTGGGGCGGCGTGGGAGAGGGGGCCGCGGGTGTCTCGTCCTGTCCCAGGCCCAAAACCCCAGGGGACCTGTCCTCAGGAGCTGCATGAGCCCACTTCCACCGAAGGAGGGGGAGCTTCAGGACGCCTGCTGTGTTCTCCGGACTCCCGTTGAGATCCGATTTTGGCCCTTTCCGAGTGAGACAGGATGGGCTCACCGCATCTGGTCAGGCCGGCAGGGCCTGGCTGCAGCACAGAATGATCCCATAGGTCTCAAGGCCTAGTGTCAGCTGCAAATTCACTCATCCATCAGCCCTCTGCCTCCCTCCTCCTTTGAAAGAGCAGTGGCCTGCCCGGCTTGTAAAAGCCCTGGGGTTCCGGAAAGCCGACCGCGCTTTCCAGGACACCTGCAATGAGGAACAGAGGCGAATCCGAGGGGGTGACCATGTGACCACGCGTGGCACTGGCCAATCCCACAGCAGTTGGTGTTAATATGTGTCACTGGAGGCATACGGGGTGACGGCCAAACAAAGCATCATGTCCAGGTATGTGCCAGTGGAAGGGGGAAACGGCTGACGTTTCCATCAATGCCAAGGAATATCAAAGAACACCTGGGACCCGGGGGTTGGGGGGGCCGCCTGTGCCTGCCCAAGCCACGTTTTCAAATGCCTACCAGAGGAGCAAAGAGGGTTCTGCAAAATTCGCATCATCCCCAATCCTCCACCGACCCGGTAGCCCTGACGCAACTTCGGCTGGCACAAACCCACAGATAGTGGGAAGGAAACACACAGAGACTGAGAGACAGACAGAGAAGAGAGAATGGGAGACACATACACAGACACCTACACACACACACACACACACACACACACACACACACACACACACTCACAGTCATACAGCAGAGGAGAGCAGCCCAGGGGCACGCAGGAAGACCCGTCCTTGAGATCACGGACGGCGGCACGACTTTTGGGGAGACTCACCCCAACCAACACCGTCCGTGCAGGCCTGAGGCTGGGATCCCGTGCTGCTTACCCCGACTCTGCCTGGGGTTTCATCATCATGGTCGGCCCTTTGCGACTCCTGGCATCCGGAGACGTTCCCTTCCACCCCGTGGCGAGGTGAGGCCTTAGCCTCAGAGCCTCGATACCCAAGCACTGCCACGGAGGGCTCCTGCTCTGCCAAGCCTCGGGGCCTGGTTTCTACGACAATCTTGGGAACCACTGTGACGGGAGAAACGGTTCGCGACTCGCGCATGCGCATTGGCTGAGCCGATTCGCGCTCCACTCCTGACAGGTAGGCTGTGTCCCCTTTAAATATCGCCACCGCCGCGCGGCGGCCATGATGCTCCTCCTGCTGCCACGGCAGCGGCTGGATCCTGGGACCTGTTTGGGGCGGCGTGGGAGAGGGGGCCGCGGGTGTCTCGTCCTGTCCCAGGCCCAAAACCCCAGGGGACCTGTCCTCAGGAGCTGCATGAGCCCACTTCCACCGAAGGAGGGGGAGCTTCAGGACGCCTGCTGTGTTCTCCGGACTCCCGTTGAGATCCGATTTTGGCCCTTTCCGAGTGAGACAGGATGGGCTCACCGCATCTGGTCAGGCCGGCAGGGCCTGGCTGCAGCACAGAATGATCCCATAGGTCTCAAGGCCTAGTGTCAGCTGCAAATTCACTCATCCATCAGCCCTCTGCCTCCCTCCTCCTTTGAAAGAGCAGTGGCCTGCCCGGCTTGTAAAAGCCCTGGGGTTCCGGAAAGCCGACCGCGCTTTCCAGGACACCTGCAATGAGGAACAGAGGCGAATCCGAGGGGGTGACCATGTGACCACGCGTGGCACTGGCCAATCCCACAGCAGTTGGTGTTAATATGTGTCACTGGAGGCATACGGGGTGACGGCCAAACAAAGCATCATGTCCAGGTATGTGCCAGTGGAAGGGGGAAACGGCTGACGTTTCCATCAATGCCAAGGAATATCAAAGAACACCTGGGACCCGGGGGTTGGGGGGGCCGCCTGTGCCTGCCCAAGCCACGTTTTCAAATGCCTACCAGAGGAGCAAAGAGGGTTCTGCAAAATTCGCATCATCCCCAATCCTCCACCGACCCGGTAGCCCTGACGCAACTTCGGCTGGCACAAACCCACAGATAGTGGGAAGGAAACACACAGAGACTGAGAGACAGACAGAGAAGAGAGAATGGGAGACACATACACAGACACCTACACACACACACACACACACACACACACACACACACACACTCACAGTCATACAGCAGAGGAGAGCAGCCCAGGGGCACGCAGGAAGACCCGTCCTTGAGATCACGGACGGCGGCACGACTTTTGGGGAGACTCACCCCAACCAACACCGTCCGTGCAGGCCTGAGGCTGGGATCCCGTGCTGCTTACCCCGACTCTGCCTGGGGTTTCATCATCATGGTCGGCCCTTTGCGACTCCTGGCATCCGGAGACGTTCCCTTCCACCCCGTGGCGAGGTGAGGCCTTAGCCTCAGAGCCTCGATTCCCAAGCACTGCCACGGAGGGCTCCTGCTCTGCCAAGCCTCGGGGCCTGGTTTCTACGACAATCTTGGGAACCACTGTGACGGGAGAAACGGTTCGCGACTCGCGCATGCGCATTGGCTGAGCCGATTCGCGCTCCACTCCTGACAGGTAGGCTGTGTCCCCTTTAAATATCGCCACCGCCGCGCGGCGGCCATGATGCTCCTCCTGCTGCCACGGCAGCGGCTGGATCCTGGGACCTGTTTGGGGCGGCGTGGGAGAGGGGGCCGCGGGTGTCTCGTCCTGTCCCAGGCCCAAAACCCCAGGGGACCTGTCCTCAGGAGCTGCATGAGCCCACTTCCACCGAAGGAGGGGGAGCTTCAGGACGCCTGCTGTGTTCTCCGGACTCCCGTTGAGATCCGATTTTGGCCCTTTCCGAGTGAGACAGGATGGGCTCACCGCATCTGGTCAGGCCGGCAGGGCCTGGCTGCAGCACAGAATGATCCCATAGGTCTCAAGGCCTAGTGTCAGCTGCAAATTCACTCATCCATCAGCCCTCTGCCTCCCTCCTCCTTTGAAAGAGCAGTGGCCTGCCCGGCTTGTAAAAGCCCTGGGGTTCCGGAAAGCCGACCGCGCTTTCCAGGACACCTGCAATGAGGAACAGAGGCGAATCCGAGGGGGTGACCATGTGACCACGCGTGGCACTGGCCAATCCCACAGCAGTTGGTGTTAATATGTGTCACTGGAGGCATACGGGGTGACGGCCAAACAAAGCATCATGTCCAGGTATGTGCCAGTGGAAGGGGGAAACGGCTGACGTTTCCATCAATGCCAAGGAATATCAAAGAACACCTGGGACCCGGGGGTTGGGGGGGCCGCCTGTGCCTGCCCAAGCCACGTTTTCAAATGCCTACCAGAGGAGCAAAGAGGGTTCTGCAAAATTCGCATCATCCCCAATCCTCCACCGACCCGGTAGCCCTGACGCAACTTCGGCTGGCACAAACCCACAGATAGTGGGAAGGAAACACACAGAGACTGAGAGACAGACAGAGAAGAGAGAATGGGAGACACATACACAGACACCTACACACACACACACACACACACACACACACACACACACACACACACTCACAGTCATACAGCAGAGGAGAGCAGCCCAGGGGCACGCAGGAAGACCCGTCCTTGAGATCACGGACGGCGGCACGACTTTTGGGGAGACTCACCCCAACCAACACCGTCCGTGCAGGCCTGAGGCTGGGATCCCGTGCTGCTTACCCCGACTCTGCCTGGGGTTTCATCATCATGGTCGGCCCTTTGCGACTCCTGGCATCCGGAGACGTTCCCTTCCACCCCGTGGCGAGGTGAGGCCTTAGCCTCAGAGCCTCGATACCCAAGCACTGCCACGGAGGGCTCCTGCTCTGCCAAGCCTCGGGGCCTGGTTTCTACGACAATCTTGGGAACCACTGTGACGGGAGAAACGGTTCGCGACTCGCGCATGCGCATTGGCTGAGCCGATTCGCGCTCCACTCCTGACAGATAGGCTGTGTCCCCTTTAAATATCGCCACCGCCGCGCGGCGGCCATGATGCTCCTCCTGCTGCCACGGCAGCGGCTGGATCCTGGGACCTGTTTGGGGCGGCGTGGGAGAGGGGGCCGCGGGTGTCTCGTCCTGTCCCAGGCCCAAAACCCCAGGGGACCTGTCCTCAGGAGCTGCATGAGCCCACTTCCACCGAAGGAGGGGGAGCTTCAGGACGCCTGCTGTGTTCTCCGGACTCCCGTTGAGATCCGATTTTGGCCCTTTCCGAGTGAGACAGGATGGGCTCACCGCATCTGGTCAGGCCGGCAGGGCCTGGCTGCAGCACAGAATGATCCCATAGGTCTCAAGGCCTAGTGTCAGCTGCAAATTCACTCATCCATCAGCCCTCTGCCTCCCTCCTCCTTTGAAAGAGCAGTGGCCTGCCTGGCTTGTAAAAGCCCTGGGGTTCCGGAAAGCCGACCGCGCTTTCCAGGACACCTGCAATGAGGAACAGAGGCGAATCCGAGGGGGTGACCATGTGACCACGCGTGGCACTGGCCAATCCCACAGCAGTTGGTGTTAATATGTGTCACTGGAGGCATACGGGGTGACGGCCAAACAAAGCATCATGTCCAGGTATGTGCCAGTGGAAGGGGGAAACGGCTGACGTTTCCATCAATGCCAAGGAATATCAAAGAACACCTGGGACCCGGGGGTTGGGGGGGCCGCCTGTGCCTGCCCAAGCCACGTTTTCAAATGCCTACCAGAGGAGCAAAGAGGGTTCTGCAAAATTCGCATCATCCCCAATCCTCCACCGACCCGGTAGCCCTGACGCAACTTCGGCTGGCACAAACCCACAGATAGTGGGAAGGAAACACACAGAGACTGAGAGACAGACAGAGAAGAGAGAATGGGAGACACATACACAGACACCTACACACACACACACACACACACACACACACACACACACACACACACACTCACAGTCATACAGCAGAGGAGAGCAGCCCAGGGGCACGCAGGAAGACCCGTCCTTGAGATCACGGACGGCGGCACGACTTTTGGGGAGACTCACCCCAACCAACACCGTCCGTGCAGGCCTGAGGCTGGGATCCCGTGCTGCTTCCCCCGACTCTGCCTGGGGTTTCATCATCATGGTCGGCCCTTTGCGACTCCTGGCATCCGGAGACGTTCCCTTCCACCCCGTGGCGAGGTGAGGCCTTAGCCTCAGAGCCTCGATTCCCAAGCACTGCCACGGAGGGCTCCTGCTCTGCCAAGCCTCGGGGCCTGGTTTCTACGACAATCTTGGGAACCACTGTGACGGGAGAAATGGTTCGCGACTCGCGCATGCGCATTGGCTGAGCCGATTCGCGCTCCACTCCTGACAGATAGGCTGTGTCCCCTTTAAATATCGCCACCGCCGCGCGGCGGCCATGATGCTCCTCCTGCTGCCACGGCAGCGGCTGGATCCTGGGACCTGTTTGGGGCGGCGTGGGAGAGGGGGCCGCGGGTGTCTCGTCCTGTCCCAGGCCCAAAACCCCAGGGGACCTGTCCTCAGGAGCTGCATGAGCCCACTTCCACCGAAGGAGGGGGAGCTTCAGGACGCCTGCTGTGTTCTCCGGACTCCCGTTGAGATCCGATTTTGGCCCTTTCCGAGTGAGACAGGATGGGCTCACCGCATCTGGTCAGGCCGGCAGGGCCTGGCTGCAGCACAGAATGATCCCATAGGTCTCAAGGCCTAGTGTCAGCTGCAAATTCACTCATCCATCAGCCCTCTGCCTCCCTCCTCCTTTGAAAGAGCAGTGGCCTTCCCGGCTTGTAAAAGCCCTGGGGTTCCGGAAAGCCGACCGCGCTTTCCAGGACACCTGCAATGAGGAACAGAGGCGAATCCGAGGGGGTGACCATGTGACCACGCGTGGCACTGGCCAATCCCACAGCAGTTGGTGTTAATATGTGTCACTGGAGGCATACGGGGTGACGGCCAAACAAAGCATCATGTCCAGGTATGTGCCAGTGGAAGGGGGAAACGGCTGACGTTTCCATCAATGCCAAGGAATATCAAAGAACACCTGGGACCCGGGGGTTGGGGGGGCCGCCTGTGCCTGCCCAAGCCACGTTTTCAAATGCCTACCAGAGGAGCAAAGAGGGTTCTGCAAAATTCGCATCATCCCCAATCCTCCACCGACCCGGTAGCCCTGACGCAACTTCGGCTGGCACAAACCCACAGATAGTGGGAAGGAAACACACAGAGACTGAGAGACAGACAGAGAAGAGAGAATGGGAGACACATACACAGACACCTACACACACACACACACACACACACACACACACACACTCACAGTCATACAGCAGAGGAGAGCAGCCCAGGGGCACGCAGGAAGACCCGTCCTTGAGATCACGGACGGCGGCACGACTTTTGGGGAGACTCACCCCAACCAACACCGTCCGTGCAGGCCTGAGGCTGGGATCCCGTGCTGCTTCCCCCGACTCTGCCTGGGGTTTCATCATCATGGTCGGCCGTTTGCGACTCCTGGCATCCGGAGACGTTCCCTTCCACCCCGTGGCGAGGTGAGGCCTTAGCCTCAGAGCCTCGATACCCAAGCACTGCCACGGAGGGCTCCTGCTCTGCCAAGCCTCGGGGCCTGGTTTCTACGACAATCTTGGGAACCACTGTGACGGGAGAAACGGTTCGCGACTCGCGCATGCGCATTGGCTGAGCCGATTCGCGCTCCACTCCTGACAGATAGGCTGTGTCCCCTTTAAATATCGCCACCGCCGCGCGGCTGCCATGATGCTCCTCCTGCTGCCACGGCATCGGCTGGATCCTGGGACCTGTTTGGGGCGGCGTGGGAGAGGGGGCCGCGGGTGTCTCGTCCTGTCCCAGGCCCAAAACCCCAGGGGACCTGTCCTCAGGAGCTGCATGAGCCCATTTCCACCGAAGGAGGGGGAGCTTCAGGACGCCTGCTGTGTTCTCCGGACTCCCGTTGAGATCCGATTTTGGCCCTTTCCGAGTGAGACAGGATGGGCTCACCGCATCTGGTCAGGCCGGCAGGGCCTGGCTGCAGCACAGAATGATCCCATAGGTCTCAAGGCCTAGTGTCAGCTGCAAATTCACTCATCCATCAGCCCTCTGCCTCCCTCCTCCTTTGAAAGAGCAGTGGCCTGCCCGGCTTGTAAAAGCCCTGGGGTTCCGGAAAGCCGACCGCGCTTTCCAGGACACCTGCAATGAGGAACAGAGGCGAATCCGAGGGGGTGACCATGTGACCACGCGTGGCACTGGCCAATCCCACAGCAGTTGGTGTTAATATGTGTCACTGGAGGCATACGGGGTGACGGCCAAACAAAGCATCATGTCCAGGTATGTGCCAGTGGAAGGGGGAAACGGCTGACGTTTCCATCAATGCCAAGGAATATCAAAGAACACCTGGGACCCGGGGGTTGGGGGGGCCGCCTGTGCCTGCCCAAGCCACGTTTTCAAATGCCTACCAGAGGAGCAAAGAGGGTTCTGCAAAATTCGCATCATCCCCAATCCTCCACCGACCCGGTAGCCCTGACGCAACTTCGGCTGGCACAAACCCACAGATAGTGGGAAGGAAACACACAGAGACTGAGAGACAGACAGAGAAGAGAGAATGGGAGACACATACACAGACACCTACACACACACACACACACACACACACACACACACACTCACAGTCATACAGCAGAGGAGAGCAGCCCAGGGGCACGCAGGAAGACCCGTCCTTGAGATCACGGACGGCGGCACGACTTTTGGGGAGACTCACCCCAACCAACACCGTCCGTGCAGGCCTGAGGCTGGGATCCCGTGCTGCTTCCCCCGACTCTGCCTGGGGTTTCATCATCATGGTCGGCCGTTTGCGACTCCTGGCATCCGGAGACGTTCCCTTCCACCCCGTGGCGAGGTGAGGCCTTAGCCTCAGAGCCTCGATACCCAAGCACTGCCACGGAGGGCTCCTGCTCTGCCAAGCCTCGGGGCCTGGTTTCTACGACAATCTTGGGAACCACTGTGACGGGAGAAACGGTTCGCGACTCGCGCATGCGCATTGGCTGAGCCGATTCGCGCTCCACTCCTGACAGATAGGCTGTGTCCCCTTTAAATATCGCCACCGCCGCGCGGCTGCCATGATGCTCCTCCTGCTGCCACGGCATCGGCTGGATCCTGGGACCTGTTTGGGGCGGCGTGGGAGAGGGGGCCGCGGGTGTCTCGTCCTGTCCCAGGCCCAAAACCCCAGGGGACCTGTCCTCAGGAGCTGCATGAGCCCATTTCCACCGAAGGAGGGGGAGCTTCAGGACGCCTGCTGTGTTCTCCGGACTCCCGTTGAGATCCGATTTTGGCCCTTTCCGAGTGAGACAGGATGGGCTCACCGCATCTGGTCAGGCCGGCAGGGCCTGGCTGCAGCACAGAATGATCCCATAGGTCTCAAGGCCTAGTGTCAGCTGCAAATTCACTCATCCATCAGCCCTCTGCCTCCCTCCTCCTTTGAAAGAGCAGTGGCCTGCCCGGCTTGTAAAAGCCCTGGGGTTCCGGAAAGCCGACCGCGCTTTCCAGGACACCTGCAATGAGGAACAGAGGCGAATCCGAGGGGGTGACCATGTGACCACGCGTGGCACTGGCCAATCCCACAGCAGTTGGTGTTAATATGTGTCACTGGAGGCATACGGGGTGACGGCCAAACAAAGCATCATGTCCAGGTATGTGCCAGTGGAAGGGGGAAACGGCTGACGTTTCCATCAATGCCAAGGAATATCAAAGAACACCTGGGACCCGGGGGTTGGGGGGGCCGCCTGTGCCTGCCCAAGCCACGTTTTCAAATGCCTACCAGAGGAGCAAAGAGGGTTCTGCAAAATTCGCATCATCCCCAATCCTCCACCGACCCGGTAGCCCTGACGCAACTTCGGCTGGCACAAACCCACAGATAGTGGGAAGGAAACACACAGAGACTGAGAGACAGACAGAGAAGAGAGAATGGGAGACACATACACAGACACCTACACACACACACACACACACACACACACACTCACAGTCATACAGCAGAGGAGAGCAGCCCAGGGGCACGCAGGAAGACCCGTCCTTGAGATCACGGACGGCGGCACGACTTTTGGGGAGACTCACCCCAACCAACACCGTCCGTGCAGGCCTGAGGCTGGGATCCCGTGCTGCTTACCCCGACTCTGCCTGGGGTTTCATCATCATGGTCGGCCCTTTGCGACTCCTGGCATCCGGAGACGTTCCCTTCCACCCCGTGGCGAGGTGAGGCCTTAGCCTCAGAGCCTCGATTCCCAAGCACTGCCACGGAGGGCTCCTGCTCTGCCAAGCCTCGGGGCCTGGTTTCTACGACAATCTTGGGAACCACTGTGACGGGAGAAATGGTTCGCGACTCGCGCATGCGCATTGGCTGAGCCGATTCGCGCTCCACTCCTGACAGATAGGCTGTGTCCCCTTTAAATATCGCCACCGCCGCGCGGCGGCCATGATGCTCCTCCTGCTGCCACGGCAGCGGCTGGATCCTGGGACCTGTTTGGGGCGGCGTGGGAGAGGGGGCCGCGGGTGTCTCGGCCTGTCCCAGGCCCAAAACCCCAGGGGACCTGTCCTCAGGAGCTGCATGAGCCCACTTCCACCGAAGGAGGGGGAGCTTCAGGACGCCTGCTGTGTTCTCCGGACTCCCGTTGAGATCCGATTTTGGCCCTTTCTGAGTGAGACAGGATGGGCTCACCGCATCTGGTCAGGCCGGCAGGGCCTGGCTGCAGCACAGAATGATCCCATAGGTCTCAAGGCCTAGTGTCAGCTGCAAATTCACTCATCCATCAGCCCTCTGCCTCCCTCCTCCTTTGAAAGAGCAGTGGCCTGCCCGGCTTGTAAAAGCCCTGGGGTTCCGGAAAGCCGACCGCGCTTTCCAGGACACCTGCAATGAGGAACAGAGGCGAATCCGAGGGGGTGACCATGTGACCACGCGTGGCACTGGCCAATCCCACAGCAGTTGGTGTTAATATGTGTCACTGGAGGCATACGGGGTGACGGCCAAACAAAGCATCATGTCCAGGTATGTGCCAGTGGAAGGGGGAAACGGCTGACGTTTCCATCAATGCCAAGGAATATCAAAGAACACCTGGGACCCGGGGGTTGGGGGGGCCGCCTGTGCCTGCCCAAGCCACGTTTTCAAATGCCTACCAGAGGAGCAAAGAGGGTTCTGCAAAATTCGCATCATCCCCAATCCTCCACCGACCCGGTAGCCCTGACGCAACTTCGGCTGGCACAAACCCACAGATAGTGGGAAGGAAACACACAGAGACTGAGAGACAGACAGAGAAGAGAGAATGGGAGACACATACACAGACACCTACACACACACACACACACACACACACACACACACACACACACTCACAGTCATACAGCAGAGGAGAGCAGCCCAGGGGCACGCAGGAAGACCCGTCCTTGAGATCACGGACGGCGGCACGACTTTTGGGGAGACTCACCCCAACCAACACCGTCCGTGCAGGCCTGAGGCTGGGATCCCGTGCTGCTTCCCCCGACTCTGCCTGGGGTTTCATCATCATGGTCGGCCGTTTGCGACTCCTGGCATCCGGAGACGTTCCCTTCCACCCCGTGGCGAGGTGAGGCCTTAGCCTCAGAGCCTCGATACCCAAGCACTGCCACGGAGGGCTCCTGCTCTGCCAAGCCTCGGGGCCTGGTTTCTACGACAATCTTGGGAACCACTGTGACGGGAGAAACGGTTCGCGACTCGCGCATGCGCATTGGCTGAGCCGATTCGCGCTCCACTCCTGACAGATAGGCTGTGTCCCCTTTAAATATCGCCACCGCCGCGCGGCGGCCATGGTGCTCCTCCTGCTGCCACGGCATCGGCTGGATCCTGGGACCTGTTTGGGGCGGCGTGGGAGAGGGGGCCGCGGGTGTCTCGTCCTGTCCCAGGCCCAAAACCCCAGGGGACCTGTCCTCAGGAGCTGCATGAGCCCATTTCCACCGAAGGAGGGGGAGCTTCAGGACGCCTGCTGTGTTCTCCGGACTCCCGTTGAGATCCGATTTTGGCCCTTTCCGAGTGAGACAGGATGGGCTCACCGCATCTGGTCAGGCCGGCAGGGCCTGGCTGCAGCACAGAATGATCCCATAGGTCTCAAGGCCTAGTGTCAGCTGCAAATTCACTCATCCATCAGCCCTCTGCCTCCCTCCTCCTTTGAAAGAGCAGTGGCCTGCCCGGCTTGTAAAAGCCCTGGGGTTCCGGAAAGCCGACCGCGCTTTCCAGGACACCTGCAATGAGGAACAGAGGCGAATCCGAGGGGGTGACCATGTGACCACGCGTGGCACTGGCCAATCCCACAGCAGTTGGTGTTAATATGTGTCACTGGAGGCATACGGGGTGACGGCCAAACAAAGCATCATGTCCAGGTATGTGCCAGTGGAAGGGGGAAACGGCTGACGTTTCCATCAATGCCAAGGAATATCAAAGAACACCTGGGACCCGGGGGTTGGGGGGGCCGCCTGTGCCTGCCCAAGCCACGTTTTCAAATGCCTACCAGAGGAGCAAAGAGGGTTCTGCAAAATTCGCATCATCCCCAATCCTCCACCGACCCGGTAGCCCTGACGCAACTTCGGCTGGCACAAACCCACAGATAGTGGGAAGGAAACACACAGAGACTGAGAGACAGACAGAGAAGAGAGAATGGGAGACACATACACAGACACCTACACACACACACACACACACACACACACACACACACACACACACACTCACAGTCATACAGCAGAGGAGAGCAGCCCAGGGGCACGCAGGAAGACCCGTCCTTGAGATCACGGACGGCGGCACGACTTTTGGGGAGACTCACCCCAACCAACACCGTCCGTGCAGGCCTGAGGCTGGGATCCCGTGCTGCTTCCCCCGACTCTGCCTGGGGTTTCATCATCATGGTCGGCCCTTTGTGACTCCTGGCATCCGGAGACGTTCCCTTCCACCCCGTGGCGAGGTGAGGCCTTAGCCTCAGAGCCTCGATACCCAAGCACTGCCACGGAGGGCTCCTGCTCTGCCAAGCCTCGGGGCCTGGTTTCTACGACAATCTTGGGAACCACTGTGACGGGAGAAACGGTTCGCGACTCGCGCATGCGCATTGGCTGAGCCGATTCGCGCTCCACTCCTGACAGATAGGCTGTGTCCCCTTTAAATATCGCCACCGCCGCGCGGCGGCCATGATGCTCCTCCTGCTGCCACGGCAGCGGCTGGATCCTGGGACCTGTTTGGGGCGGCGTGGGAGAGGGGGCCGCGGGTGTCTCGTCCTGTCCCAGGCCCAAAACCCCAGGGGACCTGTCCTCAGGAGCTGCATGAGCCCACTTCCACCGAAGGAGGGGGAGCTTCAGGACGCCTGCTGTGTTCTCCGGACTCCCGTTGAGATCCGATTTTGGCCCTTTCCGAGTGAGACAGGATGGGCTCACCGCATCTGGTCAGGCCGGCAGGGCCTGGCTGCAGCACAGAATGATCCCATAGGTCTCAAGGCCTAGTGTCAGCTGCAAATTCACTCATCCATCAGCCCTCTGCCTCCCTCCTCCTTTGAAAGAGCAGTGGCCTGCCTGGCTTGTAAAAGCCCTGGGGTTCCGGAAAGCCGACCGCGCTTTCCAGGACACCTGCAATGAGGAACAGAGGCGAATCCGAGGGGGTGACCATGTGACCACGCGTGGCACTGGCCAATCCCACAGCAGTTGGTGTTAATATGTGTCACTGGAGGCATACGGGGTGACGGCCAAACAAAGCATCATGTCCAGGTATGTGCCAGTGGAAGGGGGAAACGGCTGACGTTTCCATCAATGCCAAGGAATATCAAAGAACACCTGGGACCCGGGGGTTGGGGGGGCCGCCTGTGCCTGCCCAAGCCACGTTTTCAAATGCCTACCAGAGGAGCAAAGAGGGTTCTGCAAAATTCGCATCATCCCCAATCCTCCACCGACCCGGTAGCCCTGACGCAACTTCGGCTGGCACAAACCCACAGATAGTGGGAAGGAAACACACAGAGACTGAGAGACAGACAGAGAAGAGAGAATGGGAGACACATACACAGACACCTACACACACACACACACACACACACACACTCACAGTCATACAGCAGAGGAGAGCAGCCCAGGGGCACGCAGGAAGACCCGTCCTTGAGATCACGGACGGCGGCACGACTTTTGGGGAGACTCACCCCAACCAACACCGTCCGTGCAGGCCTGAGGCTGGGATCCCGTGCTGCTTCCCCTGACTCTGCCTGGGGTTTCATCATCATGGTCGGCCCTTTGCGACTCCTGGCATCCGGAGACGTTCCCTTCCACCCCGTGGCGAGGTGAGGCCTTAGCCTCAGAGCCTCAATACCCAAGCACTGCCACGGAGGGCTCCTGCTCTGCCAAGCCTCGGGGCCTGGTTTCTACGACAATCTTGGGAACCACTGTGACGGGAGAAACGGTTCGCGACTCGCGCATGCGCATTGGCTGAGCCGATTCGCGCTCCACTCCTGACAGATAGGCTGTGTCCCCTTTAAATATCGCCACCGCCGCGCAGCGGCCATGATGCTCCTCCTGCTGCCACGGCAGCGGCTGGATCCTGGGACCTGTTTGGGGCGGCGTGGGAGAGGGGGCCGCGGGTGTCTCGTCCTGTCCCAGGCCCAAAACCCCAGGGGACCTGTCCTCAGGAGCTGCATGAGCCCACTTCCACCGAAGGAGGGGGAGCTTCAGGACGCCTGCTGTGTTCTCCGGACTCCCGTTGAGATCCGATTTTGGCCCTTTCCGAGTGAGACAGGATGGGCTCACCGCATCTGGTCAGGCCGGCAGGGCCTGGCTGCAGCACAGAATGATCCCATAGGTCTCAAGGCCTAGTGTCAGCTGCAAATTCACTCATCCATCAGCCCTCTGCCTCCCTCCTCCTTTGAAAGAGCAGTGGCCTGCCCGGCTTGTAAAAGCCCTGGGGTTCCGGAAAGCCGACCGCGCTTTCCAGGACACCTGCAATGAGGAACAGAGGCGAATCCGAGGGGGTGACCATGTGACCACGCGTGGCACTGGCCAATCCCACAGCAGTTGGTGTTAATATGTGTCACTGGAGGCATACGGGGTGACGGCCAAACAAAGCATCATGTCCAGGTATGTGCCAGTGGAAGGGGGAAACGGCTGACGTTTCCATCAATGCCAAGGAATATCAAAGAACACCTGGGACCCGGGGGTTGGGGGGGCCGCCTGTGCCTGCCCAAGCCACGTTTTCAAATGCCTACCAGAGGAGCAAAGAGGGTTCTGCAAAATTCGCATCATCCCCAATCCTCCACCGACCCGGTAGCCCTGACGCAACTTCGGCTGGCACAAACCCACAGATAGTGGGAAGGAAACACACAGAGACTGAGAGACAGACAGAGAAGAGAGAATGGGAGACACATACACAGACACCTACACACACACACACACACACACACACACACACACACACACACTCACAGTCATACAGCAGAGGAGAGCAGCCCAGGGGCACGCAGGAAGACCCGTCCTTGAGATCACGGACGGCGGCACGACTTTTGGGGAGACTCACCCCAACCAACACCGTCCGTGCACGCCTGAGGCTGGGATCCCGTGCTGCTTCCCCCGACTCTGCCTGGGGTTTCATCATCATGGTCGGCCCTTTGCGACTCCTGGCATCCGGAGACGTTCCCTTCCACCCCGTGGCGAGGTGAGGCCTTAGCCTCAGAGCCTCGATTCCCAAGCACTGCCACGGAGGGCTCCTGCTCTGCCAAGCCTCGGGGCCTGGTTTCTACGACAATCTTGGGAACCACTGTGACGGGAGAAATGGTTCGCGACTCGCGCATGCGCATTGGCTGAGCCGATTCGCGCTCCACTCCTGACAGATAGGCTGTGTCCCCTTTAAATATCGCCACCGCCGCACGGCGGCCATGATGCTCCTCCTGCTGCCACGGCAGCGGCTGGATCCTGGGACCTGTTTGGGGCGGCGTGGGAGAGGGGGCCGCGGGTGTCTCGTCCTGTCCCAGGCCCAAAACCCCAGGGGACCTGTCCTCAGGAGCTGCATGAGCCCACTTCCACCGAAGGAGGGGGAGCTTCCGGACGCCTGCTGTGTTCTCCGGACTCCCGTTGAGATCCGATTTTGGCCCTTTCCGAGTGAGACAGGATGGGCTCACCGCATCTGGTCAGGCCGGCAGGGCCTGGCTGCAGCACAGAATGATCCCATAGGTCTCAAGGCCTAGTGTCAGCTGCAAATTCACTCACCCATCAGCCCTCTGCCTCCCTCCTCCTTTGAAAGAGCAGTGGCCTGCCCGGCTTGTAAAAGCCCTGGGGTTCCGGAAAGCCGACCGCGCTTTCCAGGACACCTGCAATGAGGAACAGAGGCGAATCCGAGGGGGTGACCATGTGACCACGCGTGGCACTGGCCAATCCCACAGCAGTTGGTGTTAATATGTGTCACTGGAGGCATACGGGGTGACGGCCAAACAAAGCATCATGTCCAGGTATGTGCCAGTGGAAGGGGGAAACGGCTGACGTTTCCATCAATGCCAAGGAATATCAAAGAACACCTGGGACCCGGGGGTTGGGGGGGCCGCCTGTGCCTGCCCAAGCCACGTTTTCAAATGCCTACCAGAGGAGCAAAGAGGGTTCTGCAAAATTCGCATCATCCCCAATCCTCCACCGACCCGGTAGCCCTGACGCAACTTCGGCTGGCACAAACCCACAGATAGTGGGAAGGAAACACACAGAGACTGAGAGACAGACAGAGAAGAGAGAATGGGAGACACATACACAGACACCTACACACACACACACACACACACACACACACACACACACACACACACACTCACAGTCATACAGCAGAGGAGAGCAGCCCAGGGGCACGCAGGAAGACCCGTCCTTGAGATCACGGACGGCGGCACGACTTTTGGGGAGACTCACCCCAACCAACACCGTCCGTGCAGGCCTGAGGCTGGGATCCCGTGCTGCTTCCCCCGACTCTGCCTGGGGTTTCATCATCATGGTCGGCCCTTTGCGACTCCTGGCATCCGGAGACGTTCCCTTCCACCCCGTGGCGAGGTGAGGCCTTAGCCTCAGAGCCTCGATTCCCAAGCACTGCCACGGAGGGCTCCTGCTCTGCCAAGCCTCGGGGCCTGGTTTCTACGACAATCTTGGGAACCACTGTGACGGGAGAAATGGTTCGCGACTCGCGCATGCGCATTGGCTGAGCCGATTCGCGCTCCACTCCTGACAGATAGGCTGTGTCCCCTTTAAATATCGCCACCGCCGCACGGCGGCCATGATGCTCCTCCTGCTGCCACGGCAGCGGCTGGATCCTGGGACCTGTTTGGGGCGGCGTGGGAGAGGGGGCCGCGGGTGTCTCGTCCTGTCCCAGGCCCAAAACCCCAGGGGACCTGTCCTCAGGAGCTGCATGAGCCCACTTCCACCGAAGGAGGGGGAGCTTCCGGACGCCTGCTGTGTTCTCCGGACTCCCGTTGAGATCCGATTTTGGCCCTTTCCGAGTGAGACAGGATGGGCTCACCGCATCTGGTCAGGCCGGCAGGGCCTGGCTGCAGCACAGAATGATCCCATAGGTCTCAAGGCCTAGTGTCAGCTGCAAATTCACTCACCCATCAGCCCTCTGCCTCCCTCCTCCTTTGAAAGAGCAGTGGCCTGCCCGGCTTGTAAAAGCCCTGGGGTTCCGGAAAGCCGACCGCGCTTTCCAGGACACCTGCAATGAGGAACAGAGGCGAATCCGAGGGGGTGACCATGTGACCACGCGTGGCACTGGCCAATCCCACAGCAGTTGGTGTTAATATGTGTCACTGGAGGCATACGGGGTGACGGCCAAACAAAGCATCATGTCCAGGTATGTGCCAGTGGAAGGGGGAAACGGCTGACGTTTCCATCAATGCCAAGGAATATCAAAGAACACCTGGGACCCGGGGGTTGGGGGGGCCGCCTGTGCCTGCCCAAGCCACGTTTTCAAATGCCTACCAGAGGAGCAAAGAGGGTTCTGCAAAATTCGCATCATCCCCAATCCTCCACCGACCCGGTAGCCCTGACGCAACTTCGGCTGGCACAAACCCACAGATAGTGGGAAGGAAACACACAGAGACTGAGAGACAGACAGAGAAGAGAGAATGGGAGACACATACACAGACACCTACACACACACACACACACACACACACACACACACACACTCACAGTCATACAGCAGAGGAGAGCAGCCCAGGGGCACGCAGGAAGACCCGTCCTTGAGATCACGGACGGCGGCACGACTTTTGGGGAGACTCACCGCAACCAACACCGTCCGTGCAGGCCTGAGGCTGGGATCCCGTGCTGCTTCCCCCGACTCTGCCTGGGGTTTCATCATCATGGTCGGCCCTTTGCGACTCCTGCCATCCGGAGACGTTCCCTTCCACCCCGTGGTGAGGTGAGGCCTTAGCCTCAGAGCCTCGATTCCCAAGCACTGCCACGGAGGGCTCCTGCTCTGCCAAGCCTCGGGGCCTGGTTTCTACGACAATCTTGGGAACCACTGTGACGGGAGAAATGGTTCGCGACTCGCGCATGCGCATTGGCTGAGCCGATTCGCGCTCCACTCCTGACAGATAGGCTGTGTCCCCTTTAAATATCGCCACCGCCGCGCGGCGGCCATGATGCTCCTCCTGCTGCCACGGCAGCGGCTGGATCCTGGGACCTGTTTGGGGCGGCGTGGGAGAGGGGGCCGCGGGTGTCTCGTCCTGTCCCAGGCCCAAAACCCCAGGGGACCTGTCCTCAGGAGCTGCATGAGCCCACTTCCACCGAAGGAGGGGGAGCTTCAGGACGCCTGCTGTGTTCTCCGGACTCCCGTTGAGATCCGATTTTGGCCCTTTCTGAGTGAGACAGGATGGGCTCACCGCATCTGGTCAGGCCGGCAGGGCCTGGCTGCAGCACAGAATGATCCCATAGGTCTCAAGGCCTAGTGTCAGCTGCAAATTCACTCATCCATCAGCCCTCTGCCTCCCTCCTCCTTTGAAAGAGCAGTGGCCTGCCCGGCTTGTAAAAGCCCTGGGGTTCCGGAAAGCCGACCGCGCTTTCCAGGACACCTGCAATGAGGAACAGAGGCGAATCCGAGGGGGTGACCATGTGACCACGCGTGGCACTGGCCAATCCCACAGCAGTTGGTGTTAATATGTGTCACTGGAGGCATACGGGGTGACGGCCAAACAAAGCATCATGTCCAGGTATGTGCCAGTGGAAGGGGGAAACGGCTGACGTTTCCATCAATGCCAAGGAATATCAAAGAACACCTGGGACCCGGGGGTTGGGGGGGCCGCCTGTGCCTGCCCAAGCCACGTTTTCAAATGCCTACCAGAGGAGCAAAGAGGGTTCTGCAAAATTCGCATCATCCCCAATCCTCCACCGACCCGGTAGCCCTGACGCAACTTCGGCTGGCACAAACCCACAGATAGTGGGAAGGAAACACACAGAGACTGAGAGACAGACAGAGAAGAGAGAATGGGAGACACATACACAGACACCTACACACACACACACACACACACACACACACACAGACTCACAGTCATACAGCAGAGGAGAGCAGCCCAGGGGCACGCAGGAAGACCCGTCCTTGAGATCACGGACGGCGGCACGACTTTTGGGGAGACTCACCCCAACCAACACCGTCCGTGCAGGCCTGAGGCTGGGATCCCGTGCTGCTTCCCCCGACTCTGCCTGGGGTTTCATCATCATGGTCGGCCCTTTGCGACTCCTGGCATCCGGAGACGTTCCCTTCCACCCCGTGGCGAGGTGAGGCCTTAGCCTCAGAGCCTCGATTCCCAAGCACTGCCACGGAGGGCTCCTGCTCTGCCAAGCCTCGGGGCCTGGTTTCTACGACAATCTTGGGAACCACTGTGACGGGAGAAACGGTTCGCGACTCGCGCATGCGCATTGGCTGAGCCGATTCGCGCTCCACTCCTGACAGATAGGCTGTGTCCCCTTTAAATATCGCCACCGCCGCGCGGCGGCCATGATGCTCCTCCTGCTGCCACGGCAGCGGCTGGATCCTGGGACCTGTTTGGGGCGGCGTGGGAGAGGGGGCCGCGGGTGTCTCGTCCTGTCCCAGGCCCAAAACCCCAGGGGACCTGTCCTCAGGAGCTGCATGAGCCCACTTCCACCGAAGGAGGGGGAGCTTCAGGACGCCTGCTGTGTTCTCCGGACTCCCGTTGAGATCCGATTTTGGCCCTTTCCGAGTGAGACAGGATGGGCTCACCGCATCTGGTCAGGCCGGCAGGGCCTGGCTGCAGCCCAGAATGATCCCATAGGTCTCAAGGCCTAGTGTCAGCTGCAAATTCACTCATCCATCAGCCCTCTGCCTCCCTCCTCCTTTGAAAGAGCAGTGGCCTGCCCGGCTTGTAAAAGCCCTGGGGTTCCGGAAAGCCGACCGCGCTTTCCAGGACACCTGCAATGAGGAACAGAGGCGAATCCGAGGGGGTGACCATGTGACCACGCGTGGCACTGGCCAATCCCACAGCAGTTGGTGTTAATATGTGTCACTGGAGGCATACGGGGTGACGGCCAAACAAAGCATCATGTCCAGGTATGTGCCAGTGGAAGGGGGAAACGGCTGACGTTTCCATCAATGCCAAGGAATATCAAAGAACACCTGGGACCCGGGGGTTGGGGGGGCCGCCTGTGCCTGCCCAAGCCACGTTTTCAAATGCCTACCAGAGGAGCAAAGAGGGTTCTGCAAAATTCGCATCATCCCCAATCCTCCACCGACCCGGTAGCCCTGACGCAACTTCGGCTGGCACAAACCCACAGATAGTGGGAAGGAAACACACAGAGACTGAGAGACAGACAGAGAAGAGAGAATGGGAGACACATACACAGACACCTACACACACACACACACACACACACACTCACAGTCATACAGCAGAGGAGAGCAGCCCAGGGGCACGCAGGAAGACCCGTCCTTGAGATCACGGACGGCGGCACGACTTTTGGGGAGACTCACCCCAACCAACACCGTCCGTGCAGGCCTGAGGCTGGGATCCCGTGCTGCTTCCCCCGACTCTGCCTGGGGTTTCATCATCATGGTCGGCCCTTTGCGACTCCTGGCATCCGGAGACGTTCCCTTCCACCCCGTGGCGAGGTGAGGCCTTAGCCTCAGAGCCTCAATACCCAAGCACTGCCACGGAGGGCTCCTGCTCTGCCAAGCCTCGGGGCCTGGTTTCTACGACAATCTTGGGAACCACTGTGACGGGAGAAACGGTTCGCGACTCGCGCATGCGCATTGGCTGAGCCGATTCGCGCTCCACTCCTGACAGATAGGCTGTGTCCCCTTTAAATATCGCCACCGCCGCGCAGCGGCCATGATGCTCCTCCTGCTGCCACGGCAGCGGCTGGATCCTGGGACCTGTTTGGGGCGGCGTGGGAGAGGGGGCCGCGGGTGTCTCGGCCTGTCCCAGGCCCAAAACCCCAGGGGACCTGTCCTCAGGAGCTGCATGAGCCCATTTCCACCGAAGGAGGGGGAGCTTCAGGACGCCTGCTGTGTTCTCCGGACTCCCGTTGAGATCCGATTTTGGCCCTTTCCGAGTGAGACAGGATGGGCTCACCGCATCTGGTCAGGCTGGCAGGGCCTGGCTGCAGCACAGAATGATCCCATAGGTCTCAAGGCCTAGTGTCAGCTGCAAATTCACTCATCCATCAGCCCTCTGCCTCCCTCCTCCTTTGAAAGAGCAGTGGCCTGCCCGGCTTGTAAAAGCCCTGGGGTTCCGGAAAGCCGACCGCGCTTTCCAGGACACCTGCAATGAGGAACAGAGGCGAATCCGAGGGGGTGACCATGTGACCACGCGTGGCACTGGCCAATCCCACAGCAGTTGGTGTTAATATGTGTCACTGGAGGCATACGGGGTGACGGCCAAACAAAGCATCATGTCCAGGTATGTGCCAGTGGAAGGGGGAAACGGCTGACGTTTCCATCAATGCCAAGGAATATCAAAGAACACCTGGGACCCGGGGGTTGGGGGGGCCGCCTGTGCCTGCCCAAGCCACGTTTTCAAATGCCTACCAGAGGAGCAAAGAGGGTTCTGCAAAATTCGCATCATCCCCAATCCTCCACCGACCCGGTAGCCCTGACGCAACTTCGGCTGGCACAAACCCACAGATAGTGGGAAGGAAACACACAGAGACTGAGAGACAGACAGAGAAGAGAGAATGGGAGACACATACACAGACACCTACACACACACACACACACACACACACACACACACACTCACAGTCATACAGCAGAGGAGAGCAGCCCAGGGGCACGCAGGAAGACCCGTCCTTGAGATCACGGACGGCGGCACGACTTTTGGGGAGACTCACCCCAACCAACACCGTCCGTGCAGGCCTGAGGCTGGGATCCCGTGCTGCTTCCCCCGACTCTGCCTGGGGTTTCATCATCATGGTCGGCCCTTTGCGACTCCTGGCATCCGGAGACGTTCCCTTCCACCCCGTGGCGAGGTGAGGCCTTAGCCTCAGAGCCTCGATACCCAAGCACTGCCACGGAGGGCTCCTGCTCTGCCAAGCCTCGGGGCCTGGTTTCTACGACAATCTTGGGAACCACTGTGACGGGAGAAACGGTTCGCGACTCGCGCATGTGCATTGGCTGAGCCGATTCGCGCTCCACTCCTGACAGATAGGCTGTGTCCCCTTTAAATATCGCCACCGCCGCGCGGCGGCCATGATGCTCCTCCTGCTGCCACGGCAGCGGCTGGATCCTGGGACCTGTTTGGGGCGGCGTGGGAGAGGGGGCCGCGGGTGTCTCGTCCTGTCCCAGGCCCAAAACCCCAGGGGACCTGTCCTCAGGAGCTGCATGAGCCCACTTCCACCGAAGGAGGGGGAGCTTCAGGACGCCTGCTGTGTTCTCCGGACTCCCGTTGAGATCCGATTTTGGCCCTTTCCGAGTGAGACAGGATGGGCTCACCGCATCTGGTCAGGCCGGCAGGGCCTGGCTGCAGCCCAGAATGATCCCATAGGTCTCAAGGCCTAGTGTCAGCTGCAAATTCACTCATCCATCAGCCCTCTGCCTCCCTCCTCCTTTGAAAGAGCAGTGGCCTGCCCGGCTTGTAAAAGCCCTGGGGTTCCGGAAAGCCGACCGCGCTTTCCAGGACACCTGCAATGAGGAACAGAGGCGAATCCGAGGGGGTGACCATGTGACCACGCGTGGCACTGGCCAATCCCACAGCAGTTGGTGTTAATATGTGTCACTGGAGGCATACGGGGTGACGGCCAAACAAAGCATCATGTCCAGGTATGTGCCAGTGGAAGGGGGAAACGGCTGACGTTTCCATCAATGCCAAGGAATATCAAAGAACACCTGGGACCCGGGGGTTGGGGGGGCCGCCTGTGCCTGCCCAAGCCACGTTTTCAAATGCCTACCAGAGGAGCAAAGAGGGTTCTGCAAAATTCGCATCATCCCCAATCCTCCACCGACCCGGTAGCCCTGACGCAACTTCGGCTGGCACAAACCCACAGATAGTGGGAAGGAAACACACAGAGACTGAGAGACAGACAGAGAAGAGAGAATGGGAGACACATACACAGACACCTACACACACACACACACACACACACACTCACAGTCATACAGCAGAGGAGAGCAGCCCAGGGGCACGCAGGAAGACCCGTCCTTGAGATCACGGACGGCGGCACGACTTTTGGGGAGACTCACCCCAACCAACACCGTCCGTGCACGCCTGAGGCTGGGATCCCGTGCTGCTTCCCCCGACTCTGCCTGGGGTTTCATCATCATGGTCGGCCCTTTGCGACTCCTGGCATCCGGAGACGTTCCCTTCCACCCCGTGGCGAGGTGAGGCCTTAGCCTCAGAGCCTCGATACCCAAGCACTGCCACGGAGGGCTCCTGCTCTGCCAAGCCTCGGGGCCTGGTTTCTACGACAATCTTGGGAACCACTGTGACGGGAGAAACGGTTCGCGACTCGCGCATGCGCATTGGCTGAGCCGATTCGCGCTCCACTCCTGACAGATAGGCTGTGTCCCCTTTAAATATCGCCACCGCCGCGCGGCGGCCATGATGCTCCTCCTGCTGCCACGGCAGCGGCTGGATCCTGGGACCTGTTTGGGGCGGCGTGGGAGAGGGGGCCGCGGGTGTCTCGTCCTGTCCCAGGCCCAAAACCCCAGGGGACCTGTCCTCAGGAGCTGCATGAGCCCATTTCCACCGAAGGAGGGGGAGCTTCAGGACGCCTGCTGTGTTCTCCGGACTCCCGTTGAGATCCGATTTTGGCCCTTTCCGAGTGAGACAGGATGGGCTCACCGCATCTGGTCAGGCCGGCAGGGCCTGGCTGCAGCACAGAATGATCCCATAGGTCTCAAGGCCTAGTGTCAGCTGCAAATTCACTCATCCATCAGCCCTCTGCCTCCCTCCTCCTTTGAAAGAGCAGTGGCCTGCCCGGCTTGTAAAAGCCCTGGGGTTCCGGAAAGCCGACCGCGCTTTCCAGGACACCTGCAATGAGGAACAGAGGCGAATCCGAGGGGGTGACCATGTGACCACGCGTGGCACTGGCCAATCCCACAGCAGTTGGTGTTAATATGTGTCACTGGAGGCATACGGGGTGACGGCCAAACAAAGCATCATGTCCAGGTATGTGCCAGTGGAAGGGGGAAACGGCTGACGTTTCCATCAATGCCAAGGAATATCAAAGAACACCTGGGACCCGGGGGTTGGGGGGGCCGCCTGTGCCTGCCCAAGCCACGTTTTCAAATGCCTACCAGAGGAGCAAAGAGGGTTCTGCAAAATTCGCATCATCCCCAATCCTCCACCGACCCGGTAGCCCTGACGCAACTTCGGCTGGCACAAACCCACAGATAGTGGGAAGGAAACACACAGAGACTGAGAGACAGACAGAGAAGAGAGAATGGGAGACACATACACAGACACCTACACACACACACACACACACACACACACACACACAGACTCACAGTCATACAGCAGAGGAGAGCAGCCCAGGGGCACGCAGGAAGACCCGTCCTTGAGATCACGGACGGCGGCACGACTTTTGGGGAGACTCACCCCAACCAACACCGTCCGTGCAGGCCTGAGGCTGGGATCCCGTGCTGCTTCCCCCGACTCTGCCTGGGGTTTCATCATCATGGTCGGCCCTTTGCGACTCCTGGCATCCGGAGACGTTCCCTTCCACCCCGTGGCGAGGTGAGGCCTTAGCCTCAGAGCCTCGATACCCAAGCACTGCCACGGAGGGCTCCTGCTCTGCCAAGCCTCGGGGCCTGGTTTCTACGACAATCTTGGGAACCACTGTGACGGGAGAAACGGTTCGCGACTCGCGCATGCGCATTGGCTGAGCCGATTCGCGCTCCACTCCTGACAGATAGGCTGTGTCCCCTTTAAATATCGCCACCGCCGCGCGGCGGCCATGATGCTCCTCCTGCTGCCACGGCAGCGGCTGGATCCTGGGACCTGTTTGGGGCGGCGTGGGAGAGGGGGCCGCGGGTGTCTCGTCCTGTCCCAGGCCCAAAACCCCAGGGGACCTGTCCTCAGGAGCTGCATGAGCCCATTTCCACCGAAGGAGGGGGAGCTTCAGGACGCCTGCTGTGTTCTCCGGACTCCCGTTGAGATCCGATTTTGGCCCTTTCCGAGTGAGACAGGATGGGCTCACCGCATCTGGTCAGGCCGGCAGGGCCTGGCTGCAGCACAGAATGATCCCATAGGTCTCAAGGCCTAGTGTCAGCTGCAAATTCACTCATCCATCAGCCCTCTGCCTCCCTCCTCCTTTGAAAGAGCAGTGGCCTGCCCGGCTTGTAAAAGCCCTGGGGTTCCGGAAAGCCGACCGCGCTTTCCAGGACACCTGCAATGAGGAACAGAGGCGAATCCGAGGGGGTGACCATGTGACCACGCGTGGCACTGGCCAATCCCACAGCAGTTGGTGTTAATATGTGTCACTGGAGGCATACGGGGTGACGGCCAAACAAAGCATCATGTCCAGGTATGTGCCAGTGGAAGGGGGAAACGGCTGACGTTTCCATCAATGCCAAGGAATATCAAAGAACACCTGGGACCCGGGGGTTGGGGGGGCCGCCTGTGCCTGCCCAAGCCACGTTTTCAAATGCCTACCAGAGGAGCAAAGAGGGTTCTGCAAAATTCGCATCATCCCCAATCCTCCACCGACCCGGTAGCCCTGACGCAACTTCGGCTGGCACAAACCCACAGATAGTGGGAAGGAAACACACAGAGACTGAGAGACAGACAGAGAAGAGAGAATGGGAGACACATACACAGACACCTACACACACACACACACACACACACACACACACACTCACAGTCATACAGCAGAGGAGAGCAGCCCAGGGGCACGCAGGAAGACCCGTCCTTGAGATCACGGACGGCGGCACGACTTTTGGGGAGACTCACCCCAACCAACACCGTCCGTGCAGGCCTGAGGCTGGGATCCCGTGCTGCTTCCCCCGACTCTGCCTGGGGTTTCATCATCATGGTCGGCCCTTTGCGACTCCTGGCATCCGGAGACGTTCCCTTCCACCCCGTGGCGAGGTGAGGCCTTAGCCTCAGAGCCTCGATACCCAAGCACTGCCACGGAGGGCTCCTGCTCTGCCAAGCCTCGGGGCCTGGTTTCTACGACAATCTTGGGAACCACTGTGACGGGAGAAACGGTTCGCGACTCGCGCATGCGCATTGGCTGAGCCGATTCGCGCTCCACTCCTGACAGATAGGCTGTGTCCCCTTTAAATATCGCCACCGCCGCGCGGCGGCCATGATGCTCCTCCTGCTGCCACGGCAGCGGCTGGATCCTGGGACCTGTTTGGGGCGGCGTGGGAGAGGGGGCCGCGGGTGTCTCGTCCTGTCCCAGGCCCAAAACCCCAGGGGACCTGTCCTCAGGAGCTGCATGAGCCCATTTCCACCGAAGGAGGGGGAGCTTCAGGACGCCTGCTGTGTTCTCCGGACTCCCGTTGAGATCCGATTTTGGCCCTTTCCGAGTGAGACAGGATGGGCTCACCGCATCTGGTCAGGCCGGCAGGGCCTGGCTGCAGCACAGAATGATCCCATAGGTCTCAAGGCCTAGTGTCAGCTGCAAATTCACTCATCCATCAGCCCTCTGCCTCCCTCCTCCTTTGAAAGAGCAGTGGCCTGCCCGGCTTGTAAAAGCCCTGGGGTTCCGGAAAGCCGACCGCGCTTTCCAGGACACCTGCAATGAGGAACAGAGGCGAATCCGAGGGGGTGACCATGTGACCACGCGTGGCACTGGCCAATCCCACAGCAGTTGGTGTTAATATGTGTCACTGGAGGCATACGGGGTGACGGCCAAACAAAGCATCATGTCCAGGTATGTGCCAGTGGAAGGGGGAAACGGCTGACGTTTCCATCAATGCCAAGGAATATCAAAGAACACCTGGGACCCGGGGGTTGGGGGGGCCGCCTGTGCCTGCCCAAGCCACGTTTTCAAATGCCTACCAGAGGAGCAAAGAGGGTTCTGCAAAATTCGCATCATCCCCAATCCTCCACCGACCCGGTAGCCCTGACGCAACTTCGGCTGGCACAAACCCACAGATAGTGGGAAGGAAACACACAGAGACTGAGAGACAGACAGAGAAGAGAGAATGGGAGACACATACACAGACACCTACACACACACACACACACACACACACACACACACACACTCACAGTCATACAGCAGAGGAGAGCAGCCCAGGGGCACGCAGGAAGACCCGTCCTTGAGATCACGGACGGCGGCACGACTTTTGGGGAGACTCACCCCAACCAACACCGTCCGTGCAGGCCTGAGGCTGGGATCCCGTGCTGCTTCCCCCGACTCTGCCTGGGGTTTCATCATCATGGTCGGCCCTTTGCGACTCCTGGCATCCGGAGACGTTCCCTTCCACCCCGTGGCGAGGTGAGGCCTTAGCCTCAGAGCCTCGATACCCAAGCACTGCCACGGAGGGCTCCTGCTCTGCCAAGCCTCGGGGCCTGGTTTCTACGACAATCTTGGGAACCACTGTGACGGGAGAAACGGTTCGCGACTCGCGCATGCGCATTGGCTGAGCCGATTCGCGCTCCACTCCTGACAGATAGGCTGTGTCCCCTTTAAATATCGCCACCGCCGCGCGGCGGCCATGATGCTCCTCCTGCTGCCACGGCAGCGGCTGGATCCTGGGACCTGTTTGGGGCGGCGTGGGAGAGGGGGCCGCGGGTGTCTCGTCCTGTCCCAGGCCCAAAACCCCAGGGGACCTGTCCTCAGGAGCTGCATGAGCCCATTTCCACCGAAGGAGGGGGAGCTTCAGGACGCCTGCTGTGTTCTCCGGACTCCCGTTGAGATCCGATTTTGGCCCTTTCCGAGTGAGACAGGATGGGCTCACCGCATCTGGTCAGGCCGGCAGGGCCTGGCTGCAGCACAGAATGATCCCATAGGTCTCAAGGCCTAGTGTCAGCTGCAAATTCACTCATCCATCAGCCCTCTGCCTCCCTCCTCCTTTGAAAGAGCAGTGGCCTGCCCGGCTTGTAAAAGCCCTGGGGTTCCGGAAAGCCGACCGCGCTTTCCAGGACACCTGCAATGAGGAACAGAGGCGAATCCGAGGGGGTGACCATGTGACCACGCGTGGCACTGGCCAATCCCACAGCAGTTGGTGTTAATATGTGTCACTGGAGGCATACGGGGTGACGGCCAAACAAAGCATCATGTCCAGGTATGTGCCAGTGGAAGGGGGAAACGGCTGACGTTTCCATCAATGCCAAGGAATATCAAAGAACACCTGGGACCCGGGGGTTGGGGGGGCCGCCTGTGCCTGCCCAAGCCACGTTTTCAAATGCCTACCAGAGGAGCAAAGAGGGTTCTGCAAAATTCGCATCATCCCCAATCCTCCACCGACCCGGTAGCCCTGACGCAACTTCGGCTGGCACAAACCCACAGATAGTGGGAAGGAAACACACAGAGACTGAGAGACAGACAGAGAAGAGAGAATGGGAGACACATACACAGACACCTACACACACACACACACACACACACACACACACAGACTCACAGTCATACAGCAGAGGAGAGCAGCCCAGGGGCACGCAGGAAGACCCGTCCTTGAGATCACGGACGGCGGCACGACTTTTGGGGAGACTCACCCCAACCAACACCGTCCGTGCAGGCCTGAGGCTGGGATCCCGTGCTGCTTCCCCCGACTCTGCCTGGGGTTTCATCATCATGGTCGGCCCTTTGCGACTCCTGGCATCCGGAGACGTTCCCTTCCACCCCGTGGCGAGGTGAGGCCTTAGCCTCAGAGCCTCGATACCCAAGCACTGCCACGGAGGGCTCCTGCTCTGCCAAGCCTCGGGGCCTGGTTTCTACGACAATCTTGGGAACCACTGTGACGGGAGAAACGGTTCGCGACTCGCGCATGCGCATTGGCTGAGCCGATTCGCGCTCCACTCCTGACAGATAGGCTGTGTCCCCTTTAAATATCGCCACCGCCGCGCGGCGGCCATGATGCTCCTCCTGCTGCCACGGCAGCGGCTGGATCCTGGGACCTGTTTGGGGCGGCGTGGGAGAGGGGGCCGCGGGTGTCTCGTCCTGTCCCAGGCCCAAAACCCCAGGGGACCTGTCCTCAGGAGCTGCATGAGCCCATTTCCACCGAAGGAGGGGGAGCTTCAGGACGCCTGCTGTGTTCTCCGGACTCCCGTTGAGATCCGATTTTGGCCCTTTCCGAGTGAGACAGGATGGGCTCACCGCATCTGGTCAGGCCGGCAGGGCCTGGCTGCAGCACAGAATGATCCCATAGGTCTCAAGGCCTAGTGTCAGCTGCAAATTCACTCATCCATCAGCCCTCTGCCTCCCTCCTCCTTTGAAAGAGCAGTGGCCTGCCCGGCTTGTAAAAGCCCTGGGGTTCCGGAAAGCCGACCGCGCTTTCCAGGACACCTGCAATGAGGAACAGAGGCGAATCCGAGGGGGTGACCATGTGACCACGCGTGGCACTGGCCAATCCCACAGCAGTTGGTGTTAATATGTGTCACTGGAGGCATACGGGGTGACGGCCAAACAAAGCATCATGTCCAGGTATGTGCCAGTGGAAGGGGGAAACGGCTGACGTTTCCATCAATGCCAAGGAATATCAAAGAACACCTGGGACCCGGGGGTTGGGGGGGCCGCCTGTGCCTGCCCAAGCCACGTTTTCAAATGCCTACCAGAGGAGCAAAGAGGGTTCTGCAAAATTCGCATCATCCCCAATCCTCCACCGACCCGGTAGCCCTGACGCAACTTCGGCTGGCACAAACCCACAGATAGTGGGAAGGAAACACACAGAGACTGAGAGACAGACAGAGAAGAGAGAATGGGAGACACATACACAGACACCTACACACACACACACACACACACACACACACACACACACTCACAGTCATACAGCAGAGGAGAGCAGCCCAGGGGCACGCAGGAAGACCCGTCCTTGAGATCACGGACGGCGGCACGACTTTTGGGGAGACTCACCCCAACCAACACCGTCCGTGCAGGCCTGAGGCTGGGATCCCGTGCTGCTTCCCCCGACTCTGCCTGGGGTTTCATCATCATGGTCGGCCCTTTGCGACTCCTGGCATCCGGAGACGTTCCCTTCCACCCCGTGGCGAGGTGAGGCCTTAGCCTCAGAGCCTCGATACCCAAGCACTGCCACGGAGGGCTCCTGCTCTGCCAAGCCTCGGGGCCTGGTTTCTACGACAATCTTGGGAACCACTGTGACGGGAGAAACGGTTCGCGACTCGCGCATGCGCATTGGCTGAGCCGATTCGCGCTCCACTCCTGACAGATAGGCTGTGTCCCCTTTAAATATCGCCACCGCCGCGCGGCGGCCATGATGCTCCTCCTGCTGCCACGGCAGCGGCTGGATCCTGGGACCTGTTTGGGGCGGCGTGGGAGAGGGGGCCGCGGGTGTCTCGTCCTGTCCCAGGCCCAAAACCCCAGGGGACCTGTCCTCAGGAGCTGCATGAGCCCATTTCCACCGAAGGAGGGGGAGCTTCAGGACGCCTGCTGTGTTCTCCGGACTCCCGTTGAGATCCGATTTTGGCCCTTTCCGAGTGAGACAGGATGGGCTCACCGCATCTGGTCAGGCCGGCAGGGCCTGGCTGCAGCACAGAATGATCCCATAGGTCTCAAGGCCTAGTGTCAGCTGCAAATTCACTCATCCATCAGCCCTCTGCCTCCCTCCTCCTTTGAAAGAGCAGTGGCCTGCCCGGCTTGTAAAAGCCCTGGGGTTCCGGAAAGCCGACCGCGCTTTCCAGGACACCTGCAATGAGGAACAGAGGCGAATCCGAGGGGGTGACCATGTGACCACGCGTGGCACTGGCCAATCCCACAGCAGTTGGTGTTAATATGTGTCACTGGAGGCATACGGGGTGACGGCCAAACAAAGCATCATGTCCAGGTATGTGCCAGTGGAAGGGGGAAACGGCTGACGTTTCCATCAATGCCAAGGAATATCAAAGAACACCTGGGACCCGGGGGTTGGGGGGGCCGCCTGTGCCTGCCCAAGCCACGTTTTCAAATGCCTACCAGAGGAGCAAAGAGGGTTCTGCAAAATTCGCATCATCCCCAATCCTCCACCGACCCGGTAGCCCTGACGCAACTTCGGCTGGCACAAACCCACAGATAGTGGGAAGGAAACACACAGAGACTGAGAGACAGACAGAGAAGAGAGAATGGGAGACACATACACAGACACCTACACACACACACACACACACACACACACACACACACACACAAACACACTCACAGTCATACAGCAGAGGAGAGCAGCCCAGGGGCACGCAGGAAGACCCGTCCTTGAGATCACGGACGGCGGCACGACTTTTGGGGAGACTCACCCCAACCAACACCGTCCGTGCAGGCCTGAGGCTGGGATCCCGTGCTGCTTCCCCCGACTCTGCCTGGGGTTTCATCATCATGGTCGGCCCTTTGCGACTCCTGGCATCCGGAGACGTTCCCTTCCACCCCGTGGCGAGGTGAGGCCTTAGCCTCAGAGCCTCGATACCCAAGCACTGCCACGGAGGGCTCCTGCTCTGCCAAGCCTCGGGGCCTGGTTTCTACGACAATCTTGGGAACCACTGTGACGGGAGAAACGGTTCGCGACTCGCGCATGCGCATTGGCTGAGCCGATTCGCGCTCCACTCCTGACAGATAGGCTGTGTCCCCTTTAAATATCGCCACCGCCGCGCGGCGTCCATGATGCTCCTCCTGCTGCCACGGCAGCGGCTGGATCCTGGGACCTGTTTGGGGCGGCGTGGGAGAGGGGGCCGCGGGTGTCTCGTCCTGTCCCAGGCCCAAAACCCCAGGGGACCTGTCCTCAGGAGCTGCATGAGCCCATTTCCACCGAAGGAGGGGGAGCTTCAGGACGCCTGCTGTGTTCTCCGGACTCCCGTTGAGATCCGATTTTGGCCCTTTCCGAGTGAGACAGGATGGGCTCACCGCATCTGGTCAGGCCGGCAGGGCCTGGCTGCAGCACAGAATGATCCCATAGGTCTCAAGGCCTAGTGTCAGCTGCAAATTCACTCATCCATCAGCCCTCTGCCTCCCTCCTCCTTTGAAAGAGCAGTGGCCTGCCCGGCTTGTAAAAGCCCTGGGGTTCCGGAAAGCCGACCGCGCTTTCCAGGACACCTGCAATGAGGAACAGAGGCGAATCCGAGGGGGTGACCATGTGACCACGCGTGGCACTGGCCAATCCCACAGCAGTTGGTGTTAATATGTGTCACTGGAGGCATACGGGGTGACGGCCAAACAAAGCATCATGTCCAGGTATGTGCCAGTGGAAGGGGGAAACGGCTGACGTTTCCATCAATGCCAAGGAATATCAAAGAACACCTGGGACCCGGGGGTTGGGGGGGCCGCCTGTGCCTGCCCAAGCCACGTTTTAAAATGCCTACCAGAGGAGCAAAGAGGGTTCTGCAAAATTCGCATCATCCCCAATCCTCCACCGACCCGGTAGCCCTGACGCAACTTCGGCTGGCACAAACCCACAGATAGTGGGAAGGAAACACACAGAGACTGAGAGACAGACAGAGAAGAGAGAATGGGAGACACATACACAGACACCTACACACACACACACACACACACACACACACTCACAGTCATACAGCAGAGGAGAGCAGCCCAGGGGCACGCAGGAAGACCCGTCCTTGAGATCACGGACGGCGGCACGACTTTTGGGGAGACTCACCCCAACCAACACCATCCGTGCAGGCCTGAGGCTGGGATCCCGTGCTGCTTCCCCCGACTCTGCCTGGGGTTTCATCATCATGGTCGGCCCTTTGCGACTCCTGGCATCCGGAGACGTTCCCTTCCACCCCGTGGCGAGGTGAGGCCTTAGCCTCAGAGCCTCGATACCCAAGCACTGCCACGGAGGGCTCCTGCTCTGCCAAGCCTCGGGGCCTGGTTTCTACGACAATCTTGGGAACCACTGTGACGGGAGAAACGGTTCGCGACTCGCGCATGCGCATTGGCTGAGCCGATTCGCGCTCCACTCCTGACAGATAGGCTGTGTCCCCTTTAAATATCGCCACCGCCGCGCGGCGGCCATGATGCTCCTCCTGCTGCCACGGCAGCGGCTGGATCCTGGGACCTGTTTGGGGCGGCGTGGGAGAGGGGGCCGCGGGTGTCTCGTCCTGTCCCAGGCCCAAAACCCCAGGGGACCTGTCCTCAGGAGCTGCATGAGCCCATTTCCACCGAAGGAGGGGGAGCTTCAGGACGCCTGCTGTGTTCTCCGGACTCCCGTTGAGATCCGATTTTGGCCCTTTCCGAGTGAGACAGGATGGGCTCACCGCATCTGGTCAGGCCGGCAGGGCCTGGCTGCAGCACAGAATGATCCCATAGGTCTCAAGGCCTAGTGTCAGCTGCAAATTCACTCATCCATCAGCCCTCTGCCTCCCTCCTCCTTTGAAAGAGCAGTGGCCTGCCCGGCTTGTAAAAGCCCTGGGGTTCCGGAAAGCCGACCGCGCTTTCCAGGACACCTGCAATGAGGAACAGAGGCGAATCCGAGGGGGTGACCATGTGACCACGCGTGGCACTGGCCAATCCCACAGCAGTTGGTGTTAATATGTGTCACTGGAGGCATACGGGGTGACGGCCAAACAAAGCATCATGTCCAGGTATGTGCCAGTGGAAGGGGGAAACGGCTGACGTTTCCATCAATGCCAAGGAATATCAAAGAACACCTGGGACCCGGGGGTTGGGGGGGCCGCCTGTGCCTGCCCAAGCCACGTTTTCAAATGCCTACCAGAGGAGCAAAGAGGGTTCTGCAAAATTCGCATCATCCCCAATCCTCCACCGACCCGGTAGCCCTGACGCAACTTCGGCTGGCACAAACCCACAGATAGTGGGAAGGAAACACACAGAGACTGAGAGACAGACAGAGAAGAGAGAATGGGAGACACATACACAGACACCTACACACACACACACACACACACACACACACACACACACACACTCACAGTCATACAGCAGAGGAGAGCAGCCCAGGGGCACGCAGGAAGACCCGTCCTTGAGATCACGGACGGCGGCACGACTTTTGGGGAGACTCACCCCAACCAACACCGTCCGTGCAGGCCTGAGGCTGGGATCCCATGCTGCTTCCCCCGACTCTGCCTGGGGTTTCATCATCATGGTCGGCCCTTTGCGACTCCTGGCATCCGGAGACGTTCCCTTCCACCCCGTGGCGAGGTGAGGCCTTAGCCTCAGAGCCTCGATACCCAAGCACTGCCACGGAGGGCTCCTGCTCTGCCAAGCCTCGGGGCCTGGTTTCTACGACAATCTTGGGAACCACTGTGACGGGAGAAACGGTTCGCGACTCGCGCATGCGCATTGGCTGAGCCGATTCGCGCTCCACTCCAGACAGATAGGCTGTGTCCCCTTTAAATATCGCCACCGCCGCGCGGCGGCCATGATGCTCCTCCTGCTGCCACGGCAGCGGCTGGATCCTGGGACCTGTTTGGGGCGGCGTGGGAGAGGGGGCCGCGGGTGTCTCGTCCTGTCCCAGGCCCAAAACCCCAGGGGACCTGTCCTCAGGAGCTGCATGAGCCCATTTCCACCGAAGGAGGGGGAGCTTCAGGACGCCTGCTGTGTTCTCCGGACTCCCGTTGAGATCCGATTTTGGCCCTTTCCGAGTGAGACAGGATGGGCTCACCGCATCTGGTCAGGCCGGCAGGGCCTGGCTGCAGCACAGAATGATCCCATAGGTCTCAAGGCCTAGTGTCAGCTGCAAATTCACTCATCCATCAGCCCTCTGCCTCCCTCCTCCTTTGAAAGAGCAGTGGCCTGCCCGGCTTGTAAAAGCCCTGGGGTTCCGGAAAGCCGACCGCGCTTTCCAGGACACCTGCAATGAGGAACAGAGGCGAATCCGAGGGGGTGACCATGTGACCACGCGTGGCACTGGCCAATCCCACAGCAGTTGGTGTTAATATGTGTCACTGGAGGCATACGGGGTGACGGCCAAACAAAGCATCATGTCCAGGTATGTGCCAGTGGAAGGGGGAAACGGCTGACGTTTCCATCAATGCCAAGGAATATCAAAGAACACCTGGGACCCGGGGGTTGGGGGGGCCGCCTGTGCCTGCCCAAGCCACGTTTTCAAATGCCTACCAGAGGAGCAAAGAGGGTTCTGCAAAATTCGCATCATCCCCAATCCTCCACCGACCCGGTAGCCCTGACGCAACTTCGGCTGGCACAAACCCACAGATAGTGGGAAGGAAACACACAGAGACTGAGAGACAGACAGAGAAGAGAGAATGGGAGACACATACACAGACACCTACACACACACACACACACACACACACACACACACACACTCACAGTCATACAGCAGAGGAGAGCAGCCCAGGGGCACGCAGGAAGACCCGTCCTTGAGATCACGGACGGCGGCACGACTTTTGGGGAGACTCACCCCAACCAACACCGTCCGTGCACGCCTGAGGCTGGGATCCCGTGCTGCTTCCCCCGACTCTGCCTGGGGTTTCATCATCATGGTCGGCCCTTTGCGACTCCTGGCATCCGGAGACGTTCCCTTCCACCCCGTGGCGAGGTGAGGCCTTAGCCTCAGAGCCTCGATACCCAAGCACTGCCACGGAGGGCTCCTGCTCTGCCAAGCCTCGGGGCCTGGTTTCTACGACAATCTTGGGAACCACTGTGACGGGAGAAACGGTTCGCGACTCGCGCATGCGCATTGGCTGAGCCGATTCGCGCTCCACTCCTGACAGATAGGCTGTGTCCCCTTTAAATATCGCCACCGCCGCGCGGCGGCCATGATGCTCCTCCTGCTGCCACGGCAGCGGCTGGATCCTGGGACCTGTTTGGGGCGGCGTGGGAGAGGGGGCCGCGGGTGTCTCGTCCTGTCCCAGGCCCAAAACCCCAGGGGACCTGTCCTCAGGAGCTGCATGAGCCCATTTCCACCGAAGGAGGGGGAGCTTCAGGACGCCTGCTGTGTTCTCCGGACTCCCGTTGAGATCCGATTTTGGCCCTTTCCGAGTGAGACAGGATGGGCTCACCGCATCTGGTCAGGCCGGCAGGGCCTGGCTGCAGCACAGAATGATCCCATAGGTCTCAAGGCCTAGTGTCAGCTGCAAATTCACTCATCCATCAGCCCTCTGCCTCCCTCCTCCTTTGAAAGAGCAGTGACCTGCCCGGCTTGTAAAAGCCCTGGGGTTCCGGAAAGCCGACCGCGCTTTCCAGGACACCTGCAATGAGGAACAGAGGCGAATCCGAGGGGGTGACCATGTGACCACGCGTGGCACTGGCCAATCCCACAGCAGTTGGTGTTAATATGTGTCACTGGAGGCATACGGGGTGACGGCCAAACAAAGCATCATGTCCAGGTATGTGCCAGTGGAAGGGGGAAACGGCTGACGTTTCCATCAATGCCAAGGAATATCAAAGAACACCTGGGACCCGGGGGTTGGGGGGGCCGCCTGTGCCTGCCCAAGCCACGTTTTCAAATGCCTACCAGAGGAGCAAAGAAGGTTCTGCAAAATTCGCATCATCCCCAATCCTCCACCGACCCGGTAGCCCTGACGCAACTTCGGCTGGCACAAACCCACAGATAGTGGGAAGGAAACACACAGAGACTGAGAGACAGACAGAGAAGAGAGAATGGGAGACACATACACAGACACCTACACACACACACACACACACTCACAGTCATACAGCAGAGGAGAGCAGCCCAGGGGCACGCAGGAAGACCCGTCCTTGAGATCACGGACGGCGGCACGAGTTTTGGGGAGACTCACCCCAACCAACACCGTCCGTGCAGGCCTGAGGCTGGGATCCCGTGCTGCTTCCCCCGACTCTGCCTGGGGTTTCATCATCATGGTCGGCCCTTTGCGACTCCTGGCATCCGGAGACGTTCCCTTCCACCCCGTGGCGAGGTGAGGCCTTAGCCTCAGAGCCTCGATACCCAAGCACTGCCACGGAGGGCTCCTGCTCTGCCAAGCCTCGGGGCCTGGTTTCTACGACAATCTTGGGAACCACTGTGACGGGAGAAACGGTTCGCGACTCGCGCATGCGCATTGGCTGAGCCGATTCGCGCTCCACTCCTGACAGATAGGCTGTGTCCCCTTTAAATATCGCCACCGCCGCGCGGCGTCCATGATGCTCCTCCTGCTGCCACGGCAGCGGCTGGATCCTGGGACCTGTTTGGGGCGGCGTGGGAGAGGGGGCCGCGGGTGTCTCGTCCTGTCCCAGGCCCAAAACCCCAGGGGACCTGTCCTCAGGAGCTGCATGAGCCCATTTCCACCGAAGGAGGGGGAGCTTCAGGACGCCTGCTGTGTTCTCCGGACTCCCGTTGAGATCCGATTTTGGCCCTTTCCGAGTGAGACAGGATGGGCTCACCGCATCTGGTCAGGCCGGCAGGGCCTGGCTGCAGCACAGAATGATCCCATAGGTCTCAAGGCCTAGTGTCAGCTGCAAATTCACTCATCCATCAGCCCTCTGCCTCCCTCCTCCTTTGAAAGAGCAGTGGCCTGCCCGGCTTGTAAAAGCCCTGGGGTTCCGGAAAGCCGACCGCGCTTTCCAGGACACCTGCAATGAGGAACAGAGGCGAATCCGAGGGGGTGACCATGTGACCACGCGTGGCACTGGCCAATCCCACAGCAGTTGGTGTTAATATGTGTCACTGGAGGCATACGGGGTGACGGCCAAACAAAGCATCATGTCCAGGTATGTGCCAGTGGAAGGGGGAAACGGCTGACGTTTCCATCAATGCCAAGGAATATCAAAGAACACCTGGGACCCGGGGGTTTGGGGGGCCGCCTGTGCCTGCCCAAGCCACGTTTTCAAATGCCTACCAGAGGAGCAAAGAGGGTTCTGCAAAATTCGCATCATCCCCAATCCTCCACCGACCCGGTAGCCCTGACGCAACTTCGGCTGGCACAAACCCACAGATAGTGGGAAGGAAACACACAGAGACTAAGAGGGAGAGAGAAGAGAGAAAGGGAGACACTCACACAGACACCAACTCACACACACACACACACACACACTCAGAGTCATACAGCAGAGGAGAGCAGCCCAGGGGCACGCAAGCCGACCTGTCATCGAGATCACGGACGGCGGCACGACTTTGGGGGACACTCACTCTAACCAACACCATCCGTGCAGGCCTGAGGCTGGTATCCCGTGCTGCTTCCCCCGTCTCCGCCTGGGGTTTCATCATCATGGTCGGCCCTTCGCGACTCCTGGCATCCGGAGACCTTCCCTTCGACCCCGTGGAGAGGTGAGGCCTTAGCCTCAGAGCCTCGACACCCAAGCACTGCCACGGAGGGCTCCTGCTCTGCCAAGCGTCGGGGCCTAGTTTCTAAGAAATCCGTGGGAACCACTGTGACGGGAGAAACCGTTCGCGCCTCGCGCATGCCCGTTGGCTGAGCCCATTCGCGCTCCACTCCTGACAGATAGGCTGCATCCCCTTTAAATATTGCCACCGCCGCGCAGCGGCCGTGATGCTGCTGCTGCCGCCGCGGCGGCGGCTGGATCCTGGGTCCTGTTTGGGGCGGCATGGGAGAGGAGGCCGCGGGTGTCTCATCCTGTCCCTGGCCCAAAGCCCCAGGGGTCCTGTCCTCAGGAGCTGCTTGAGCCCACTTCCACCGAGGGAGGGGGAGCTTCGGGACGCCTGCTGTGTTCTGCGGACTCCCGTTCAGATCTGATTTTGGCCCTCTCCGAGTGAGACAGGATGGGCTCACCTCATCTGGTCAGGCCGGCAGGGTCTGGCTGCAGCACAGAATGATCCCATAGGTCTCAAGGCCTAGTGTCAGCTGCAAATTCACTCATCCATCAGCCCTCTGCCTCCCTCCTCCTTTGAAAGAGCAGTGGCCTGCCCGGCTTGTAAAAGCCCTGGGGTTCCGGAAAGCCGACCGCGCATTCCAGGACACCTGCAATGAGGAACACAGGCGAATCCGAGGGGGAGACCATGTGACCAGGCGTGGCACTGGCCAATCCCACAGCAGTTGGTGTTAATGTGTGTCACCAGAGGCATACGGGGCGACGGCGAAACAAAGGGTGGTGTCTAGGTATGTGCCGGTGGAAGGGTTAAATTGCTGACGTTTCCATCAATGCCAAGGAAAATCAAAGAACACCTGGGACCCGGGGGTTGGGGGGGCCGCCTATGCCTGACCCACGCCACGTTTCCAAATACCTACCAGGGGAGTAAAGAGGGTTCTTCAAAATTCGCAACACCCGCAATCCTCCATCGACCTGGTAGCCCTGACGCAACTTTGGAAGGCACAAACCCACAGACAGTTGGAAAGAAACACACAGAGACTGAGAGACAGAGAGAGAAGAGAGAATGGGAGACACACACAGAGACACACACACACACGCTGCGTCATGCAGCAGAGGAATTGAAACACACACCCCTAGGCACCCCATGAGTTTGCGGAGTTCTGCTCTGGAGGAGAAAGACCCTCGCGTGAGAGAGCAGCCCAGGGGCACGCAGGCCGACCTGTCCTCGAAATCACGGATGGCGGCACGGCTTTTCTGGAGACTCCCCCCTACCAACACCGTCCGGGCAGGCCTGAGCCTGGGATCCCGTGCTACTTCCCCAATCCTCGCCTGGGGTTTCCTCATCATGGTCGGCACTTCGCGACTCATGCCATCCGGAGATGTTCCTGTCGACCCCGTGGAGAGTTCAGGGCGGAGCCTCAGAGCCCCGACACCCATGCATTGCCCCGGAAGGCTGCTGCTTTGCCAAGCCTCGGGGACTGGTTTCTAAGACAACCCTGGGAACCACTGTGATGGGGGAAGCCGCTTGCGCCTCGCGCATGCGTATTGGCTGGGCTGACTCGTGCTCTGCTCCTGGCAGTCAGGCTGTGTCCCCTTTAAATACCGCCACCGCCGCGCAGCGGCAGCGAGGTTCCTCCTGCCGCCGCGGCTGCGGCTGGATCCGGGGTCCTGTTTGGGGCGGCGTGGGAGAGGGGCCCGCGAGTGTCTTGTCCTGTCCCAGGGCCAAACCCCCAGGAGTCCTGTCCTCAGAGCCTCCTTTAGCTGACTTCCACCGAGGGAGAGCTTCAGGATGCCTGCTGTGTTCTCCGGATTCCCATTCAGATCCGATTTTGGACCCCTCTGAGTGGGATAGGATGGGCTCACCACATCTGGTGAGGCAGGCAGGGCCTCGCTGCAGCACAGAATGATCCCCTAGGTCTCAAGGCCTACTTGTACTGTTGTACATAATGTATATAATTGACTTTTATTCTCTCGACAAAATTTCCTAAAAATACATCCAAATGATTGCGTTAATTAATATTTTGTTCCTTTGATGACTGAATAGTATTTCATGGTTTCTGGTATAAATTCACCACAAATTAAACATTCACCTGGGCTTATTGACCTTTTCAACTGTAACAAATTAAGCTGTTGTAGACATTTATGAACAAGTTTTTGTGGGAACACAAGTTTCATTACTCCAAATTAAGCACCCACAACTGCAATTGCTGGGATCTATGGTCTATGCATATCTGGTTTTTATTTTCCTTTGAAAAATTTTTAATTATTTTCTTAAAAATTTTTGGGTACATTGAGTGCCCACAGAAGCTAGTAAGGATACTGGGGCATTGGAGAGGAGGTAGAGAAGGTTAATCAGCAGAAAAAAAATGTGGAAAGAATGAATAACATGTCTGTCTTTTTCAAAAACTGTCAACTATTTTTCAGAGTGGCTCTATTATTTTACTTTTCCACTAGCAATGTATGAGTGATCCTATTTTTTACATCCTGAATGGCTTTTGCTATTTTCACATTTTTTAAAAGACATTTTGATAGGTGTGTAGAAATATCTCACTATGGTTTTGTTTGACATGTCCATGATGATTAATAATATTGAACATGTTTCATGGATTATTTGACATCTGAATATTTTTCTTGTTAAAATGTCCATTGATGTCTTTTGTCCATTACCTAATTGGATCATTTGCATTTTTTAAAAAAATTTGCTGTTGAGTTTTGTGTCATCTCTATTTATTTTTGTCAGTTTTGATAGATGTTTATCAATTGATTGATTTTTTCAATAAACCAGCTTTTTGTTTCACATTTTTTTTCTGTTTTCAATTTCGTGAATTTTTGTTATTGTCATGATTATTTTTCTTCTTCTGCCTGCTTTCAGTTTACTCTGTTCTTTTTCTAGTTTCTTGAGATACAAGTGTATGTTATTGATTTGAGATCTTTTCTCATTTTTAATGATGCATTTAGTACTATAAATTTCTTTCCCACCACAGCCTTAGCTGTATTTCCTATATTTTGATATGTTGTATTTTTCTTTCATTTGTTTAAATATATTTTTTGATTTTTATTTAAGACTTTATATTGAATCCATAGATCATTTGGAACTGTGTTGTGTAGTTAAAATGCATTTAAACATTTTCCTGCTGTCTTTCTGTTACTGACTTTTATTTTAATTCCACTATGGTCAGAGAACATACTCTATATGACATAAGTTCTTTTAAATGTATCAGGGTTTGTTTTATGGTGCAAGGAATCATCTAGTATTTTAGTTAATATTTCATGAGCTCCTGAAAAACTGTATATTCTGCTGTTTTGTGTGGACTGATTCTGTATTTAGATATATATATATATAATTGACATATATATTTATCTATATATGTGTGTCTGTGTGTGTGTGTGTGTGTTTGTGTGTGTGAATAAAATCTTGTTGGTTGATTGTGCTGTACAGATCTTCTACATGCTTGCTGATTGTTAAATTTTTGTCCAATAATTCTATCAATTGCTGAGATAAGGCTGTTAAAACCCACAACTATAATTTATTATTTTTTAGTTCTATAATTTTTCTCTTCATGTTGTTTAAGACTTTGTTATTTGTGCATATATATTTGGAATTGTTATGTTTACTGGTGAATTGATCCATTTATAATTAGTGTTGCAGTCTCCTCACTCCTTAATTTAGTGAGGTCCAAGATCTTGTCCCACAACCAAGAGAATAAGGCACACAAATACCAGAGAGTGAGTAAGGCAAATTAGCATTCATTAAGCAACAGAAAAGCTCTCAGCAGCAAGAGGGGACCCAAACAAGCATTGCCAGAAATGGGGCTGAGTTCTGATTCTTTTATGTGACAGAAACAAGAAAGTCCTTTGTGGGTCCTGCCTTAATGGAAGGGGTAAAATTCCCTGCTGGGAGTGTTCTGTCTGTGCATACCTAGGGTTGGCAGTAGTGACTCCATCTTGATTATTAGGCATAAGTGCCTAAGCAAAATTCATGGGGACACCAAAACTGCAATGCTAATGATATTACAATTATCTCTGGATCAAGTTAAGGACATTTAGTTGATTTATTGAAACATAATTGGGACTGTCCCTTCTGAGAGACATCTTGGTATAAAAGGAAGTTGTTAACCACATTTCCACATTCTAGCTACACCACAAAGGTAGTGCAGGTTCATTCCCATGGGCACTGTCTTTCTCCCAAGACCCTTCCTCTCTATCTGCCTTGCCAGCCTCTAACTGCCTCCTCTGTTGTTAGTAATGTTCTGTGTAAGATTTTTTGAATCTAACTTCTAGATTATCAGATATTAATATAGCCACTTTTGCCCTTTTATTGATAAATATTTCCATGGTATGTATTTTTATATTATTTTACTTGCAACCTACTGATACTATTGAATTGAAGTGTATTTCTTACTATAGCAATAGTTCAGGTTGCATTTTTTTATTTATTCAGCTAATTTCTCTTTTGATTGGTGTATTTATGTCACTTATATTTAATGTAATTATTAATGTACTAAAACCTAAGCATTTCATTTTATTATTTACTACATATTCATTTGTTTTGTTCTCATTTTTCAGTTTTCCTTTTTTTTTGGACTTACTCTGTGCTACTCGAGTTTTCATGATGCTTTACTTACAATGTTTGAATACATCTACAATATACACTCTTTGCTTTGGAAATTTGTATATACTTTTTATGCTACTCTTCATATTTTAATACCTGATTTAATATCCAATTTATAAAACAATATATAAATACCAATGATTTTACCCTTTTGATTAAAGCAGGGAAGCTCAGCTTATATTTATTTTCCTTTATCTTCTATACTTTTAAGTATCACTTCCTTTAGTATCAAGTGGAGTTATAATTTTTGTTTCTATCATCAACTATGATTTATAATACTCACTAGGAAAACACATCTATTGGATGTATTCATATTTCTGCTAATTCTATTAATATACCTTCCTTCTTTCTTGATGTTCAAAATTCCTTTTTTTCTTTATTTTGTTTGAATAACAGTTTTAATAAACATTTAATGGTAAGCTTGCTAACAACAAATTTTTAAACAGTTCAAAAAATATAATTTTCCTTTACTCCAGAAGCATAGTTACAACATCTGTAGCATTCAGAGTTGGCAGCTCTTTTCTTTCACTACCTGAAAAATATTGTGTAACTTGTTTCTGACCTCCATTGTTTCAGATGAAAAAACGTATTTTCATTTACATTCGTTTTCCTCTATAGGTGATGTTTCACCTGTAGGTGACTGTTTCTATCTGGCTGCTTTTAAGACTTTGTCTTTAGTTTTGTCAAGGACCTACATTTGGGAAAGGACACAATCTCCAATACATGCTTCTGGAAAAATTGGATATCCATATGCAGAAGAATGAAACTAAACTCCTATCACTCACCTTATACAAAAATAAACTCAAAATGGATTAAAAATTGAAGTGTAAGACATGAAAAATTAGACTGCCATACACTGTTGGTGGTAAGTTAAATTATTTCACTTATCAAAACAAAAATAGAGACACCATATGATCTAGTGATCCCACTACTAGGTGTTTATCCAAAGGAAAGGAAATCATTACACTTAAGAGGCATCTGCACCTCCATATTTATTGCAGCTGTCTTCACAATAACCAAGATATGGAATTAAGCTAAATATCCATCAATGGATGGATAGATAAAAAATGTGGTATATACATATATCAAATTTGTATATACATTCATATATATATATTATATATATGAATACTATTCTGCCATAAAAAGAATGAAATTCTGTCATTTGCAGAATGATGGATAAGACTAGCGAACATTATGTTAAGTGGAATAAGTCAGACACAGAAAAATTAATACTGTCTGTGCTTACCCATATGCAGGAGCTAAACAAATTTGAGCTCATTAAAGTAAATGGTAGAATTGTGGTTATTAGATGTTGGGAAGGATGTGGGAGGGGAGGTTGGTTAATGGACACAAAATTATAGCTATATGGGAGGAATAAGTTCCGTTGTAGTGCTCTATAGCTGGTCGCATGGAAATAACTATAATTTATGGTATATTTTCAAAAAGCTAGAAGAGAGGATTTTGAATGTTGTCAACACAAAAGTATGATAAATGTTTGAGGTGTTTGAAATGCTAATTACCCTGATTTGATCATTATGCATTGTACACCTGTATCAAAATATCACTCTGTTTCCATAAATATGTACAATTATTGCATGCCAACTAACAATAAAAGGACAAGATAAAGATTCAAAAAATAGGAAGAAATATCATTTTTCTGATACAATTTCTTCTCGGTGTGCCCATGTTGTTTCATGATTGCAAAGCGTTCTTCTAAGTGCTTGTAAAGTATTGTTTTCATGCTTCTTAAAATTGCTTCCAGAAGTAATGTCAAACTCATTCACCTATAGTTTATGAGATCTATCTTCCTTTAAAAAATTAGTACACTGCCCATTTCTTGTCTTCTAAAACTTTTACTATTCTCCATAATCCTCAAAGATATATAGAGCAACTTAAAAATCTCTTTCCTAAACTTTCTTATTGTTTTGGAGTGAGTTCTACTCCAATACTAGGGACCAGAGCTCATAGTGCCTCTTCGTTCATCTTGAGATTTAATTAAAAGCAATGTTGAGTCTTCTCTTTTGGATCTAAAGATCTATTTGATGAGAAAGACTGAAGAAAAATAAGGATAAGGGTATTTCCTCCATGTTTTCATGGCACAAAATCTTTGTTTGCTAACTGTGATAAGCAGAATAATGCCCCCCCCACCCCCCACAAGACTGTCCCTGTCCTATTCTCCATGTCAGGAAGGATATGCTATGTTATATAAGAATATATGTTGTTACAATGCAAGAAAGTATTAAGGTTGCACATGACATTAAGCTTACTAAACAGCAGAACTTAAAATAAGAGATCATACTTAATTATCTAGGGGGGCCAATTTAATCACAAGGATCCTTTAAATGTCGAAGAGTGTGGTAGAAAATATTTAAAGATACTACATTGTTAATTGTACTGGAGGAAAGAACCAAGAGACAAGGAATGGGGAAGTGGACAAGAGACAAGAAATGAAAACAGCCCCTAGAAGCTGGAAAAGGCAAGAACATGTATGCTCCTTTAGAGTCCCCAGAAGGAAAGCAGTGCTGCTGACACCTTGATTTTAGCCTAATGAAAACCATTTAAGACTTCTGACCTTTATAATTTTAAAATGATAGATTTATGTTTCTAAACTACCAAATAAAAATATTTTGTCTTTAGTTTTTAAAAGTTTAATCAAAATGTTTCTTGAAATGTGTTTATTCCGTGTAGGGTATCTTAGGCTTCTTGAATCTATACATTTGTGTCTTCTGCAAATTTGAGGTTTTTTTGAAGCACTATTTCTTCAAGTATTCTTTCAACCTCATTTTACTTCTTTTCTGGTACACGTAATAAAAATGTTGGATCTTTTGTTGTTGCCTCACACATACCTACATCTGTGTTCATTTTATGTATCAGTCTATTTTATTTATGTTGTTCAAATTGGTTAAATTCTACTATTCTGCCCTCACATTCACTGATTTTACCTTCTCGCATCTCAATGGCACTATTGACTCCATCCAACACATTTTTCATTTCTGTTACTGTGTTTGTTTGCTTTTATAATTTACATTTAGTTCTTTTTGTTGTTGTTTTTTTACAACTCAAGTTTGGTTAATATTTTGCGATTTTGTTATATATTTTAAGATAATTTCTATTTGATGTTGAAACATTTTTGCTAGATATTTTAAAATCATATTCAGATGATTCCAACATCTGATGCGTTTTGGTGTTGGTGTCAGTTAACTGTCTTTTTTCGCTCAAATTGTTATTTTCTTGGTTCTTTGTATGATCGGTGATTTGTAATTATATTCTGGACATTTTGTCTATCATGGCAGACAATTCTGAGCTCTATTTAAACTGTTCCTTTTGGCAGGCAGTCACACTGTTTAGCTTTAGCATGTACATCCTGGGTGTGGGGCAGGTACACTGTGTACTATTTACTAGCTTGTCTGAGTTCGGTTAAACAGAACACACTCATATGCAACAAATTACATAAAGCAGATGTATCATTTACAGACAAACAGCAAGAGACAACAGGTACCTATGTGAGCCGGTCCATTATGAGCCAGTAGCTCAAGGCTCAACAAAGTTGCCTGAAGTGGATGGAGTGCATGTGAAGTGCCTGAGGTGGATGCAGTGATTGTGCATGCCCCACTTGTACCACAGTTGAGGGGCCCCACAAGACAGCTTGCCCTAGGTTATACACCTCAGGACCAATGGGAAACTATGGCCTAAAGTTTTGAAGAACATTCTCTGTCAAGGGAGAGAGTAACAAGGCCTAGGCTCTTTCAGGCAGTTCTTCCCTGTCTCAGGATATTGCATTCTCAGCATATACTACAGTTGCTCTTGACAACTGCAAGCAAGAAAGATGGGATAATTGGGTCAGTCCAAGGACACCTGGAAAGTTGACCTGCAGTCTCCTGCTCCAACCGAGATATTTCCCTTAGAAAAGCTGGTGTATTTCATATGCCCATTGACCTCTCCAGATCTGGAGGTGGAGGTTTGTCTTGTCAGATCAATGTAACACCTTGGCTGACTCTGTCTCAGTGAAACATCATTGAGTCATAGCCAGAATACATTTTACTAGTCCCAGGAGGACTACTACCACTAGCAGCACAGCCAGACCTCTCTGCAGTAGTAATCTAGCCCTGGGTCTCAAAGATCTAGGTAAGAGGTGGCCATAGAGGTTAAAGAAGGATTCTTCAGGTGGCCCCACTGTCTACAACCAATGGGTCAGCTTCTGGATCTCCTCTACCTATGTTTCTACAATACCTAAGATGTTTATCCCAATACAGTAAGAGGTGTTGGCAATTGTATACACTTCTCCAAGTTGAGCTAAAAGAAAGTCTGGAGGGCCGAGTGTGGTGGCTCATGCCTGTAATCCCAGCACTTTGGGAGGCCAAGATAGGTGGATCACCTGAGGTCAGGAGTTCGAGACCAGCCAGACAAACATGCAGAAACCCTGTCTCTACAAAAAACAAATACAAAATTAGCCAGGAGTTGTGGTGCACACCTATAATACCAGCTACTCTGGAGTCTGAGGCAAGAGAATCACTTAGACCCGGGAGGCAGAGGTTGCAGTGAGCTGAGATCATACCACTGCACTCCAGCATGGGCAACGAGAGTGAAACTCCATCTCAAACAAAAAAAGTCTGGAACAATTCTGTTGTTTAAAATAACTTTCTGGGTGGATCTGGGAGATGTTTCCTTGGCTTCTAAGACAGTGGCAATGGAGGAGGCAATATTTGCCATGGTTTGGGGCAGGTTTCTTTTCATTTTTTATGAGCAATAACTCCTATGAATGGTACCAAAGATCTCATAAAAGACATAAACCCAAAGTCAGTTACACATCCAGTCAGGTCTTTGGTAAGTCTGGTATACAGCATTAGGCTCCTGAGTCAATGGAGCACTTCATTTTGGGGGTGAATTCTAGGAGCATCCCTAGCACACTCAATGGGGTAGGACCTGTAAGTTTTCCAGGCATGACTTTGCCCACCCCGCATTTGAGTCACCCCAGATTGCCCACAGATAAAGATGTAGCCCTCTGGCACACACAGACCCCCTGTGCTAGTATTATTTATGAGGATGAAGGTATTGGCACTCACTAGCTAAGTCTCATTGATGGCAGTAGTTTCCTGAGTTTTCCTCATACAGTTTACCTCATACAATCCTAAAGCCTCTACGCAGAGGGCTAGCACTCTCCGATACTTGTTCTCTTCATCATCATGAACACACATCTTTGGAATTAAAGGAGCCTGGTGCATCAAAGCACCTGCCCACCAAAGATTCGTTAGTTGTGGTCATGAGATTTTTCCACAAAGTTATTTAAGTTAAAAGATAGCACCTTTGAATTCTTCCTATGTGGCATGTGCTAGGTCCTCACTCAGTAAGCTAGGACTTAGGGTCCATTACTGTACTCTGTGGCATTAGGAGTGCTGGAGTAGTTAACCACTGGCAAGATGAAAGGATCATTCTAGTCAATGAGAGAACGAGGTCGTGGATGGAGCATCCAGCACTTTGTCAGGTTACCCATGGTGTAACCATGGCACTTTGGAAGAGGCCACTAAGGCATTATGCTCACAGGCCTATAATGCCCCATCCTTGTGGAAAAGCAGACTGACAGATTAATGCCCACCTCTCACCCTTTCCAGGGTCTCAGATGTTCTCTACCTATTGGATAAGAATTAGGCTGAGTTGGTATAGCAACCTGGTCTGTCTGTTTTAGTCCCAAGCTACTTCTGCAGACACCCATTGCCCTTGTTGCTTGACTCAAACCTTTCTGCCTCAATCATCCACTCCAGTACAAAGTTGGCATATCTCATAACATCATCCACCCAAATGGAAGGATCAGAGGTATCCAGCATCATTAGAGGGATTCTAGCAGTCTGTCATTCCTTAGTCCTGTCCTCCACCCCTGTGGAATCCCCTTATAGGGGAGGTACCCAAGGGAAGTATAAACTCCAGATTAGAGACAGGGTGGCCTCTCTGGGGTACTATGGCACCCTGAACTGCAATTCATCCCCAGGACATGTACTCTATAGGGGAAAAGGAAAAAGAATGGTTGAGAACACAGACTGAGACTTTACAGGCACAGACAGCCGAGTCAGGTGGGTTTCTCATCCACCTCCAACCCAACCGAGCTCAGTGTCCCTCAATATGCACTGCAGTGCTGTTTCCTTTGCATTGGTGCATAGTGTTTAGTGTTCCTACTGCCCTAGTCAGGTGGGCTACCCCCTCACTAGCAGGACATCTTGATGTTCTTTCTTCAGTTGCTTTGTGAGTTCCATTATTCAATAACTCTATTGGCCTGAGGATGACAATGTATTTAAAAAGCCCATCTTTTTTCACTAATGTGTACCCATTATCTAGTTGCTTGAATAGCAAAAAATATTCCTTTGTCCAAGTAAAATCCCATGGGCTATGTAAAAGGATGGCATAAATTCCTCTCAAGTGTGGCTATAGTTGCCTCAGCACCCATATGATTGACATATATTTGTCTTTTTCAGACAACAAGCTGTTTTTCTTAGTCCTTGTCCTCACATGGATATCCTCTAACAGTCCAATCCTTCCATTGCCATTGTCCTGATCAGATGGCTAGGCTTTTGGCAATTGCCCATAAGTCACTGAAAATATAGCAAGATATGTGATAGAGGTAGCCTGCATGGCCATCACCACTGCATTTAGTTTGGCCCATTGGGTAGAATGCCCATGTCCAGTCTCAGTCAAAAGATAGCCATCCACTGGCTGAATGGTGGTCCAGTGCATGTCGTCTGGCAGAGCTATCAGTAAACCATGCCTGTCAGGCCTCTGAGCCCAAGCTAAGCCATCATATCCCCTGTGACCTGCACGTATACATCCAGGTGGCCTGAAGCAAGTGAAGGATCACAAAAGAAGTGAAAATGGCTGGTTCCTGCCTTAACTGATGACATTACTTTGTGAAATTCCTTCTCCTGGCTCAGAAGCTCCCCCACTGAGCACCTTGTGCCCCCCACCCCTGCCTGCCAGAGAATAACCCCCTTTGATTGTAATTTTCCACTACCTACCCAAATCCTATAAAATGGCCCCACCCCATCTTCCTTCACTGACTCTCTTTTTGGACTCAGCCTGCCTGCACCCAGGTGAAATAAACAGTCTTGTTGCTCACAAAAAGCCTGTTTGGTGGTCTCTTCACACTGATGAACTGATGCATGACAATGCCATGCTGTCCATAAGCATGTCTCTGAGTCCTGGGCCCCAGGTCACCACAGGAGAATCCAATGGATCCTTACAGGTTGCTTAAAAGGGATAGTTTGTTGTAGTCCTGAATTAATAAAGTAATGTCCTGTTATCCACCTACCATGTAGTACTGCTTTTGTTAAATAATCCACTGGGGCTTGGGTAGTTTAGGTGGCAGGCAGGATATGCCCCACTGTTAAGGCTTGAATTCTGAGTTGTCAAAGAGTATGTCCCCTCAGGTAATGGTGATTTTTGTGCTACAAGAAGTCGGGGGGTCAATGACAATAATGCACTCACAAGTGAGAAACATGGTCACTGACATCCAATATGGACCAAAGCCATATCACAGGTAGATAAGCACTACTGGTCAATGCATTCATTCTAAAACTTTCCAATGTCACCAGTTTTTCTCCCTAACAGGACCTGGAAATATTATGTGGACTCCTGTATCAAAAAAAAAAAAAAGTCTGAATTTCTTTCTTTTCTCCTCTTACCTTGACAGAAATGTAAGGCCTTTGGCCTCCATCTGGGGACCCTGAGACCTTGGTCCCATTTCTGACTCTGCCATTCAGCCCAAGACATTGGATTTGCAATGTCCTTTCATCAAAGAAACATACCTGGCCTTTCTCTATATCTGTCTTTTAGATAATGAGTCTCCCTTTCTGTGAAGGCCTTTATCACATGTATTGATTCCTTCTCAGATGCCTCAAGGAAGATCTGAGGACCCCTTTCTTCTTTCCCTCTCAGGTGCCTTAGTGTCTGGTTGAGTACACACTTCCCTCACTCTCTGCCCCCATGAATGACAGGTTAATTAAATAAATATCCCCAACCAAGGGACCTATGCTCCTCTATTTCCTCATTGCCTTTTGTTTGCCTTGATCCATGCAGCCATCTCATTCACATTTGTGGGAAGTGGCAGACCTACATCCCACTTATCACCCTTCCTTCCTCTGAAAATATTCAATCCCCATGCCCCCAGGCTGCTGTCTTTCCCCTGGGCTGGGTACTAGGAAGTATTACCCCTCCTGCTTCTCAAATAAGCTATGATTACATTAGATGGGGCCCTGCTTGCTGGATGCATTTTGTGTATTAGGTTTGCTGTGTGCTGCTTACCAGCTTGTCTGAGTGCAGGAGACAGAATACATTCATATGCAACAAGTTACACAAAGCAGATTTGTGACTTACAGGTAGGCAGCAAGGGACAAAAGAATGCTAGGATCTATGATGAGCTGGTTCCTGAAGACTCAAGAAAGCTGTCTAGGGCACATCGAGTCTCAGCTGTGCATTCCCCACTTGCACCACAGCTGAGGGGCTTTTTTTTTTGTTTTTTGAGATGGAGCTTGGTTCTTGTTGCCCAGGCTGGAGTGCAATGGCATGGTCTTGGCTCACTGCAACCTCTGCCTCCTGGGTTCAAGCGATTCTCGTGCCTCAGCCTCCCAAGTAGCTGGGATTACAGGCGCCTGCCACCACGCTAAGTTTTTTGTATTTTTAGTAGAGACGGGGTTTCACTATGTTGGCCAGGCTGGTCTCGAATTCCTGACCTCAGGTGATCCACCCACCTTGGCCTCCTAAAGTGCTGGGATTACAAGGCATGAGCCACCACGCCCAGCCAGGACTCTTTAAGACAGCCTGTTCAGGGTTATATACCTCAGAGCCAATGTGAAACATTGACTTAAAGCTTTGAAGGACATCCTGCTTCCAGAGGAAAGAGCAACAGGCCCAGCTAGTCCAGTCAGCCCCTCCTTATCTCACCATAATGTATTCCCAGCATAATCTACAGTAATTATTAAGACCTACAAGGAAGAAAGGGAAGAGAACTGGGTCAATCCAAGGCCACATGGAGAGCTGTCCTGCACTGGCCAATTGTTTTGGCTGTAGTTTCAATACCAACTTAATGTTTAGAGCTTTTGCATTGTGATTTCAGACTCTTTGATTAATATGGTGCTGCTGGGAATTCCACTGCTCCCTGTTAGTGCTGCCTATGGCAGTGGAAGCAGTTTCTCCAGGTTAGGCTACCAGGTGTCTGAGGTATGTTGTGAGGGGTGTGGTAGAATCCCCCAACCAATGTCCCCTGGCTACTCTGGGGTCATTGGGAAGAGAGTCTTAGGCCTGCAGGGACAAAGCATCTTCTTAAGCCAGGCCACTTTCTCTACTAGATCCCTCTTCCTGGTTCTATTTTCCCACCTTTGTGCTTCCTGGTAGAAAAGGAAGCCTCAAGCTGTACTGGGAAGGAGAGAACCTCTCTTAGCATTTCTCCTAGCTGCTTCTCCTGGATGGTGGTGGGTGTCTCAAGCTAGCGGCTCCTGATTGATCCAAGGGAGGAAGGAGCTTACTTGAGGTATCTTCTGTTGCTAGATTGGGGGATTAGGAAAAATAAGTCTGAAGGCCTTCTTCTGTCCAGTGAGGATACACAAGATGCCTTGCTGTTGTGCTGTTTCACCATTCCTTGCATATCAAACTAACTCTTCTTCTGTTTACCTCCATCTCTTAGAGCTTTTTCATGTTAGTCACATGTGTCATTTTCAAAATATAGAGTTGTGCATAACAAAAAGAGGCGGGAAAAACATGGATCTGTGCCATATTGTCTGAATCCAAAGTTCCTTGCATACTTTATACTAAATAAGCTTTATCTGTGAGCTATATTACTAGTATTTTCTTTGCCTATAATTGTTTCAGGTGTCACATTTAAGAGTTTGCTTGATTATGATATTTAAATATTACAGAATGTATTTGCAGAATATATTTGCAGAATAACAATATTCTGCAAATAATGCCCTTGATATTCAAATTGAAAATCACTTTCCGTAATAGATCAAGGAAATTAGAACCTAATGATTTAATGGTGTACACAATTGCAGCATTAGTTTTCTATTCAAAGCAACATAAAATAAATGACAAATTGAAAGAAAAATAGGACTTTATTTATCTATTCAAATATTAAAATAAATAATAATATGTCTATTGAAATGTCATAATCAGGATATCATTTATTCCAATTAATTGATTAAATAAGTAATCAGTTAAATGTCATAGGTTTTATTTTTATTTTTATAGAGAGAAGATGTCATTCTGTCACCAGGCTGGAGTACAGTAGCTGGATCATAACTCACTATAACCTCAAAAAAGCCTCCCAAGTATCTGAGATTACAGGTGTGAGCCACCACGATAGGCTAATTAAATTTTTTAATTTTCTATAGAGATGAGGCTCTCCCTGTTACCCAGGCTTGTCTTGAACTCCTGGGCTCAAGGGATCCTCCCGCCTCAGCCTCCCAAAATGACAGGTATAAGCCATCATGCCTGGCCCTAGAATTTTTAAATTAATGGTGGTTGATACACATATTTACATTGTATTTTAGCCAGATTTACTGAGGTATAATTTACTTATGCAAAATTTACTTATTTATTTATTTATTTATTTATTTATTTATTTATTTATTTTTTGAGACGGAGTCTCGCTCTGTTCCTCAGGCTGGAGTGCAGCAGCGCAATCTCGGCTCACTGCAAGCTCCGCCTCCTGGGTTCATGCCATTCTCCTGCCTCAGCCTCCTGAGTAGCTGGGACTACAGGCGCCTGCCACCACGCCCGGCTAATTTTTTTTGCATTTTGAGTAGAGACGGGGTTTCAACATGTTAACCAGGATGGTCTCAACCTCCTGACCTCGTGATCTGCCCGCCTCGGCCTCCCAAAGTGCTGGGATTACAGGTGTGAGCCACTGTGCCCGGCCGAATATTTCCATTATAGCATATACTCGAATGCGTCTTAAAGTATTTATAAAGGTAATAGTCATTGTATTTACTTATATGACTTTTTAATTAGATTATAAAATCCAGTTACCTTTTAGTATGCTCAAAATTGTGTCAAATAATTCTTGAGTTAATTATGCATTATAAATTATTGTCTCTTAATTAAATTTCATGTACACTTTCACTCTGTAAAGCTGGAATGCATGTGGAGTTGCTTCAATTTTTCTTTTTTGTTTGTTTGTTTGTTTTTTTGAGACAGAGTCTCACTCTGTCGCTCAGGCTGGAGTGCAGTGGTGGGATCTCCACTCACTGCAAGCTCCGCCTCCTGGGTTCACGCCATTCTCCCGCCTCAGCCTCCCGAGCAGCTGGGACTACAAGCGCCCGCCATCGCGCCCAGCTAATTTTTTGTATTTTTAGTAGAGACGGGGTTTCACCGTGGTCTCGATCTCCTGACCTCGTGATCCACCCGCCTCGGCCTCCCAAAGTGCTGGGATTACAGGTGTGAGCCACCATGCCCGGCCTCAATTTTTCAGTTGTATTTTCACTTTTCTCTTTTTATGCCTACCTAAATTTGTTCCTATAATTGAATTTATCATTTAGGAGTGAACATTTGTTTAAGAAAATGTAACCTTTTTCATCAGCATACTCAATATTTCAATTTTCCATTATAGATTATAAGAATAAATCTTTAGGTAATATAGGCAAACAAAATTTAATATATAGAATTAGTTTCTTACACGATTGGAGAGTTGGTGGAGCAGGTCTTGGGCTGATCTTCTAAATGATTGCTAGAACTCCTCCAGAATAACGACAGAGCTGGGACTGTTGTTCCTTTTGCCATGACTGAGAAGCTGGAGAATCAGGATCTCCTGTGCAACCACTGGCACTAAAATTATGCTAACTTTGCTATTTGTTTTTTTCCCAGTTTCAAAGTTTATCTTATTAACTTAAAATTTAAACAAAATTATTAGTCTAAACATCATTAAATGTACTCATGGGAAACATATTTACATAGAGAATAATAAAATAATTTTTTGTAACTTGAGGCACATTGCCATTTTACAAATGTACTTTTAGAAAAACTGCTTTGAGAAACAATAATTTTTTCTGTCATCCTTCATAGAAGTTAGACACACATTTCTAATGCAAATTTCTTTTTTTTTCTACATTGATGTGGAAGCTGGGAAGCTCGAATGTTTACATTTTAATTCAACAATACAAAGAAAACTTTCATCTGTTTCTCTCTACATTGTTGGCCTTAGACTTACTGTAGCAGCCTCCATTCATATCTCTTACAGGGGTACCTTATAGTTTCATATCAGGTCATTCCTGTTCCTCTTTCCTTTTGTGATGCACCTCTTCTTGCTAAAGATTTTGGTCACTAACTTTTGTTTTGTGTTTACTTATTTTAGCTCGTATATAAGTTCTGTTCTACACAACATTTCTGATTTACATGGCAGGAAATGTGTGAAACAGTTTGCCACCTTCCTGACTGATCTGGGCCTAAACTGTGCCCCTATACTGTGAATAAACAGTTGCATTCTCTAACACATATTTTATTTGATCCAAACAATTCATTAGTCCAACTACCAAACATACATCTTAGATCCTCTGTAGCTATAACATTTTCAACAGTCATATTTATGGAATCCATCTCCCTCTGTTATGTTTTTATTGTTATCCAAATAGAGGAGATAGATATAAATGAACTCACTCTGGTCAGCCAGGGACCACACAGTGGCTTAAAATATCTTAATCCAGGTATCCGCAGACTAACCCTAACCTAACAGTGAGTTGCAACCTTTGTTTTTTTTTTCTCTAAGCATTAAAATACTTCTGTCATAGCTGCTTGCTTCTTGATCATAGGATCTCAGCCATGGTTCATATTTGAATAACACAGAATGTTGGCCACAGAACTAAGGACTGGACATTTGGTCCTTTGTGACTGTCATTAGAGGAAAGTAAATGGTTTTGTTACACTGCTTGTCAGGAAAAAGAATAGGAAGGCACCTTCTATCTCAGGCTCTTTTCCTTAAAGAAGGTAGGTTTAATGTAAAACCTGAATTGTGAGTAAGCCTGGGGATATCATTTTTAGCTGTTCCAAATTGAGCAAGTACTTAGTCAAACTACCAGAGTTTTGGAATACGCCTGAGTAAGCCAGTCTGAAATAGCCGATGGTCCAGCTTAAGACTATTCAATATCCATGCACCTGCCTTTTCTGAAGCTTAAACTTCAAAAGAGTAACAGTAACAAGTACATGATCCTGTCAAATATAATTCAAATATATGTTGCACAAATTAAAATGCAGTGGTCCTATCCAAAATAGGTATCCATGATATTCACTCCTCTTCAGATTCAGTCTCAACTATGTCTTAATATCCTGAAATAAGAGAATAAATTATGAAGTTATTCAAACCAGCCTACCCTAAAAATGGTGGGAAAAATGGAAGATAAAATAAGACAAACAATTATATACATGACAATGCAGAAGAGAAGAAAACCCAAGAATGTATTACATACTTAATTTTATAACTGATCATGGAACTGTGGATGGTATTTGTACCATTCTTTTTATATTATTCATTCCACACTTCTCTATAGTATCCTAAATTATCCAAGTTTCCACAGCAAGTGCCCACTCTTCATGAACAGTGCCCTTAGTTGTCTTGTCAAATTGGAGTTGTTTTAATCTTCCATTAATATTTACCACTTGACAGAAAATCCAAAAGGCATTTGAGGAGTCCAACTCCAGGCAGAAACCCTATGTGTAATCTTTCAGGCCTAACCATAGGCCATGACAATGGCTTTACCTGGCAGGCCTCACTAGAGAAAGATACTCTCCCTATACCAGAATTGGCAAACAGCCAGTGCATTACAATGTCTAATGGGAGCTGCAGTCTAGGACTCATTCCCCGCTAGCCAACCATCCTCCTGTGCATGTCTGCCATTCAAGTCTCAGGCACCCCCATCTGAGCTATCCTTATTAGGGACCCTTAATAGAAAACCTTTGCAGAGAACTCCTTATGATAAGAGGAGAGGGATAAGGGAGAGGAGAAAGGGGAAACCTTGAAAACATTATTCTCTATTCTGAATCAGAACTCAGTATTTTCCCATTCTTAGCCCTTCCTCCTCTTTCTGTCCCAAGGACCCAGGTCCATAAGATGAAAGGAGCTTTTTGTTCATGGCTCCTTGGTCAAAAGATCCTTGCTGAGAAAATTCCCACATCTGCATTTGTGCTGATCTACATGGCCTTGGCCTGGAGCTGTTTCATGGGACAAAATGGAACATTGGAGGAGCTAGCGATCTTTCCTCTTTAGTTTCTTGCTTAAACTATCTCAGTTAGTAAAGATTTGACTATTACTGTCATTTTGGCTTATTGTTTTAATTTGCTATTTCAACTCCATGGCAGCTTAGCTCTTGACAGCATTCTGGAAAGTACATAGGATTCTAGACATTTTTACTGCTTTTGTTATGTGAATTACATGTCTTCATAATAAGGAATTAAGGCTGGGAGTGGTCACTTGTAATCACAACACTTTGGGAGGCCAAGGCGGGTGGATCAACTGAGGTCAGGAGTTTGAGACCAGCCTGGCCAACGTGGTGAGTGAAATCCCATCTCTACTAAAAACGCAAAAATTAGCCAGGCATGGTAAAGTGCTCCTGTAGTCCCAGCTACTCGGGAGGCTGAGGCGGGAGAATCACTTGAACCTGGGAGGCGAAGGTTGCAGTGAGCCAAGATGATAGTGCCATTTCACTCCAGCCTGGACGACAGAGCAAGACTCTGTCTCAATAACAATAATAAGAATAATAAGGATTTAATATCCAAACCATTCTTGTAACATATTTAATATTACCATTCAGTGGTAAATAAAAATAATATACAATCATGCCCTGCCTAATAACAACATTTCGGTCAATGATGATCTACCTACAGAACAGTGGTCCCGTAAGATTATAATGAGCCAAACAATTCATATATATATATGGAGAGAGGAGAGAGAGAAAGAGTTAACCATTAAACAGCCTCAGACAGGTCCTTGAGGAGGTATTCTATAAGGAAGCATTGTTATCATAGAAGATGAAAGTTCCACCCATGTTATTTCCCTGGAAGACCTTCCAGTGGGACAAGATATAAAGGCAGAAGACAGTAATATTGATAATCCTGACCCTGTGTAGGCCTCAGCTACTGTATGTGTTTGTGTCTTATTAATAAAATGTTTTAAAAGTAAATAATATAAATTTAAAAACTTTCTTTTTCTTTTTTTATTTTATTATTATTAAACTTTAAGTTTTAGGGTACATGTGCACAATGTGTAGGTTAGTTACATATGTATACATGTGCCATGCTGGTGTGCTGCACTCATTAACTCGTCATTTAACATCAGGTATATCTCCTAAAGCTATCCCTCCCCCCCTCACCCCACCCCACAACAGTCCCCAGAGTGTGATGTTCCCCTTCCTGTGTCCGTGTGTTCTCACTGTTCAATCCCCACCTATGAGTGAGAATATGCGGTGTTTGGTTTTTTGTTCTTGCAATAGTTTACTGAGAATGATGATTTCCAATTTCATCCATGTCCCTACAAAGGACATGAATTCATCATTTTTTATGGCTGCATAGTATTCCATGGTGTATATGTGCCACATTTTCTTAATCCAGTCTGTCATTGTTGGACATTTGGGTTGGTTCCAAGTCTTTGCTATTGTGAATAGTGCCGCAATAAACATACGTGTGCATGTGTCTTTATAGCAGCATGATTTATAATCCTTTGGGTATATACCCAGTAATGGGACGGCTGGGTCAAATGGTATTTCCAGTTCTAGATCCCTGAGGAATCGCCACACTGACTTCTACAATGGTTGAACTAGTTTACAGTCCCACCAACAGTGTAAAAGTGTTCCTATTTCTCCATATCCTCTCCAGCACCTGTTGTTTCCTGACTTTTTAATGATTGCCATTCTAACTGGTGTGAGATGGTCTCTCATTGTGGTTTTCATTTGCATTTCTCTGATGGCCAGTGATGATGAGCATTTTTTCATGTGTTTTTTGGCTGCATAAATGTCTTCTTTTGAGAAGTGTCTGTTCATGTCCTTCGCCCACTTTTTGATGGGGTTGTTTTTTTTTTTTTGTCAATTTGTTTGAGTTCATTGTAGATTCTGGATATTAACCCTTTGTCAGATGAGTAGGTTGCAAAAATTTTCTCCCATTTTGTAGGTTGCCTGTTCACTCTGATGGTAGTTTCTTTTGCTGGGCAGAAACTCTTGAGTTTAATTAGATCCCATTTGTCCATTTTGGCTTTTGTTGCCATTGCTTTTGGTGTTTTAGACATGAAGTCCTTGCCCATGCCTATGTCCTGAATGGTAATGCCTAGGTTTACTTCTAGGGTTTTTATGGTTTTAGGTCTAAGGTTTAAGTCTTTAATCCATCTTGAATTAATTGTTGTATAAGGTGTAAGGAAGGGATCCAGTTTCAGCTTTCTACATATGGCTAGCCAGTTTTCCCAGCACCATTTATTAAACAGGGAATCCTTTCCCCATTGCTTGTTTTTCTCAGGTTTGTCAAAGATCAGATAGTTGTAAATATGTGGCATTATTCTGAGGGCTCTGTTCTGTTCCATTGTAGAAAAAAGCTTATATAATAAGGGTATAAAGAAAGAAAATATTTTTTGTACAGATGTTCAATGTTTTTGTGTTTTAAACTAAGCATTATTGCAAGAGTCAAAAAAATTATCAAGTAAAAAGATACAGTAAGCTAAGGTTATTTTATTATTAGAGAAAAAATAGTTTTAAGAAATGTAATGTAGCCTAAGTGTACAGTGTTTATTTAGTCTACAGTAGTGTTCAGTAATGTCTAAAGACTTTGCTTTCTCTCACCACTCACTCACTGACTCATTCAGAGCAACTTCTAGGCCTGCAAGTGCCATTTATAGTAACCATCCTATACAGGTGTACAACTTTTTATTTTTTATACCATATCTTTTTATTGTATGTTTTCTATGTTCAGATATAAAGATGTTTATCATTGTGTTTCAATTGGCTACATTATTTAATATAGTAACCTGACGTAAGGGCTTGTAGCCTAAAAGCAGTAACTTCTACCTTATTGCCGAAGTGTGTAGTAGACTACACCATCTAGGTTTGTAAAAGGACACTATGATGTTCACCTAGGGAACACATTTCTCAGAATGAATTCTCATCATTAATCAACTCAAGACTGTACTTATAAGTGAATCCTCTGTCATTAGTATAGTTCAGGTCACCTTAAGTTTCTTCTTGGACTTGCCAATGAACTGTGGAATTAAGAAGCTCTCTGCCTACAGTCTTGTTTATCTATTGTAATCTGTTTCTTGTAGTCCCTATTTTAGATCTCATTAATGTCTTGTCACTTCCATGAGAATAAATTATAAACACTTTGGATGGCCTGAAGACATTTGTAATTTATCCTAAACTCATCTCTACTCTCATCGCTTGACATCTCCCTCTTCTACCCACACATATATATTTAAGCCCATGTAATTACTGCAATTACCCCAAATTCTGTACTTCTCACCAGTGTCTTGCAAAACCCACTCCAACTAACTAATAAGACTTTTCATTTAACTCTCCAGTTGTAGTTGATATTCTAGTTTCAAACTCTATTTTCTGTGTGAAGGCTGTTCTGATATCACAATTTTGTTTCTTCAGTGTGAGCATTGGCAGCCTGTGGCCTATGGTTTTGGTACAGCCTGCAAGGTAATAATGGTTTTTAGAGATTTAAACGATTGAAACAATTTTTTAAAATAACATTTTGTAGCATATAACGATTGCATACAGTAAAAACTGCAGTGTTTTCATAAATAACAAGGTTTTTTTTTTGGACACAAGATCATTCACTTACATGTGGTCTATAGATGTTTTCAGGCTATTATGTCAGAGTTGAGTGGTTGCAACAGAAACTGTATGATTGTCAAAGCCTAACATACTTAAAATCTGACGCTTTGTAGAAAAAGCTAACATTTGATCTAAAGTTTTCTGTAAAGATACATCTACATTATGTTTATCATAATTTATATTTATTTATCTGCCTACTGGTTGCAGTTTTGAAAAACTATAATCTTCCAGAAAATAGAAACTATAATATTTTTAATTAGACCTCAAGCAAAATTATTTTAAAATGTGGTCTCAATTTTTAAGAAAGTGGGGAAGAATGATTTTTTTTCTTTTGTTAAACTTCTTTGCTTCCAGTCCAAGAAGTGACTGTCATTTATTTTTATCTTATTGCTTCCTTTCTCATATTAGCTTGAAAAAAAGTAATGAAATAATATTCAGGTTTCTTAGTAGAGTCATGTTGTAAACATAGCTTTTTTTTCTAGCCACTCTCGAAAAATGGAAAGCCTCTGCTTTATGAGTCACCTAATTAATGACATTGAATTATCTAGTAAGTGGACTCTTCAGTTTAATTAAATATCTTCATTAACTTTTTCACTGCTTTTAAAAATAACATTTACACATTTATGCAAATAGGTTCATCATGTGTCCTAATCAGTTATTTAGCTTTGGTGCAGAGTTAATCATTCCAATATTTGTTCAAACTGAAGAAAATACAGGACTCAAAAAAGAAAGGATATTTTTATTCAGGTTTTGAGAAAATCACAAGTAAAACCCCCAACTTATTTATCAATAATTGTATGTTACATACATTTCCATATTTACAATTTTGATAAAATACTTATAATTAATATTTACCTTTAATAATTTAAATATTAATTAGTTATGTATTTATTGGCTCATATTATTTAAAATATATATATTTATATAATTTGCAGTCTGACAATGCAATAGAAAAAAAAAACCAAACATTTTCTGAGAAGAAATTCAAGCCAGCTGCAGAAATGTGCATAAGTAACAAGAAGCCAAATCCTAATCATGAAGACAATGGGAAAAATGTCTCTAGGCCATGTCCTAGGTCTTCACAGCAGCCCCTCCCATCACAGACCCAGAGGCCTAGGAGGAAAAAAATGTTCTCTGGGGACAGGCCCAGGGCCCCTCTCTGTGTGCAGTCTAGGGACTTGGTGCCCTACATCCCAGCCACTCCAGCTGTGACTAAAAGGGACCAAGGTACAGCTTGGGCCATGGTGTCAGAGGTCGCAAGCCCCAAGCCTTGGCAGCATCCATGTGGAGTTGAGCCTGCATGTGCACAGAAGTCAAGAAGCAAGGCTTGGGAGCCTCAGCCTAGATTTCAGAGGATGTATGGAAACGCCTCGATGTCCAGGAAGAAGTTTGCTGTGGGGGAGCGGGGGTGATCATGGAGAGCCTCTGCTAAGGAAGTGGGGAAGGGAAATGTGGGGTTGGAGCCCCACACAGAGTCCCCACTGAGGCGCTGCCTGTGTGAGAAGAGGACCACCATCTTCCAGACCCCAGAATGGTAAATCCACTCACAGCTTGCATATGCACCTAAAAAAACCTCAGATGCTCAACACCAGCCTGTGAAAGCAGCTAGGTGGGAACTGTACCTTTCAAAGCCACAGGGGCAGAGCTGCCCAAGGCCATGGGAGCCCACGTCTTGCATCAGCATGACCTGGATGTTAGACATGGAGTCAAAGGAGATCATTTTGAAGCATTAAGATTCAACTGCCTTGCTGGAGTTTGGACTTGCATGGGGCCTGTAACCCCTTTGTTTTGGCCAATTTGTCCTGTTTGGAATGGGTATAGTTACCCAATGCCTGTACCCCCATAGTATCAAGAAAGTAACTAACTTTCTTTTGATTTTACAGGCTTATAGGTGGAAGGGACTTGTCTTGTCTCAGATGAGACTTTGGACTGTGGACTTCTGAGTTAATGCTGAAATGAGTTAAGACTTGAGGAACTGTTGGGAAGGTATGATTGGTTTTGAAACTTGAGGACACAACATTTAGAGGGGACACAGGCAAAATAATACGGTTTGGCTCTGTGTCCCCACCCAAATCTCATCTTGAATTGTAGCTCCCATAATTGCCATGTGTTATGGAAGGACCTAGTGGGACATAATTGAATCATGGAGGCAGTTTCCCCTATACTGTCCTTGTGGTAGTCAGTAAGTCTCACATGACCTGATGGTTTTATAAGGGGTTTCTGCTTTTGCTTGGTTCCCATTCTCTCTCTTGCCTTTTGCCATGTAAGACATGACTTTTGCCTTCCACTATGATTGTGAGGTCTCCCCAGTCATGTGGAACTGTGAGTTCATTAAACCTCTTTTTCTTTATAATTTACCCAATCTCAGGTATGTCTTTATCAGCAGTGTGAAAACAGACTAATACACTGTCTTTAACATTTTTTCTATTGTTTTGACCTTGGAAACTGATGATTATTTGTCTTCAAGATGATCTTTTTGTGGAGTTTCTTACTGAAGTTCTCTGTATTTCTGGAATTTAAATGTTGACCTCTCTATCTAGGTTAGGGAAGTTCACATGGATGATATTTTGATCCATGAGATCAAAAATATCAAAAGTCAACTTTTGCCAAGTTGACTCCATTTTCTCTATCCTTTTTAGGTACACCAGTTGTAGATTCAGTCTCTACATAATCTCATATTTCTCAGAGGTTTTGTTCATTCTTTTTCATTCTTTTTTTCTATTCTTATCTGCCCGTCTTATTTCAGAAAGCCATTCTTTAAGCTCTTAGATTGTTTCCTCCACGTGGTCTATTCTGCTGTTAATACTTATGATTGCATTGTGAAATTCTTGTAGTGTTTTTCAGCTCTATCAGGTTGGTTATGTTCTCTATACTGGCATTTTGTCTGCCAGGTCATGCAATGTTTTATTGTGATTTTTAGCTCTGTTGTATTGGCTTACAACATACTCCTATAGCTCAATGAACTTCATTACTGTTTACATTCTGAATGCTATTTCTGCCATTGCAGCCTCAGACCTGTTCTGATCCCTGGCTGGAGAGGTGACGCAGTTATGTGGAGGTAGGAAGTTACTCTGGCCTTTTGAGTTTTCAGTATTCTTGCACTGATTCTTTCTCATCTTTGTGCACTTACCTAACTTCAGTCTTTGAGATTGCTTACCTTTGGATGGTATTTTGTTTTCTTTCATCCTATTTGATGATGTCGAAGATTTGTTTGTGTTATAAGGTAGATTCAGCTGACTGGCTTCATTTCTGGGAGATTTTATGGCACCAACACTCAGCTCCCAACTTCTGGACTGTGTGCTCTAACTCTGGGGGACTTGTATTAGGCCCCAGCTTTGTTCTCTTGTGTTGGGTCCATCCTGCACACTCTGGCTGAGCAACAAATGAAAAAAGTATTCAGACACAGTTATTTTGCCTGAGAATGCAGCTAGGGGACTGCACTGCTTAGCATCGCCAATGAGAGTACAGTCCCACTAAGCCAGAAAAGTTTGTATTAATTTAGTACAGATTTGAAGACAAAGGCCTGGAGCAAATATAATTTGTGGGAAATTAACATTGTTGACCCCTGAGTAGAGAGCAGTCTTGCACATGAATGATCAAAGGTTGGTTTCTGAGACATAAGGAAACCAATTTTTCTAGATATGTTTCTTTACATTCCCTTGTTATCTAACCTTTGCCCTTAAGAGAATTTAGCTGCCTTCAGCTAAATTATTCTCCAAAGTTTTTGGCCTTTCAAGAAGGTTTGCATCTTTCCCTATAATTTTTCTTACATCTTCTCCCATCACCCTTGAGGCTGGAAATTAAAGAAAGAAAAGTAAAATTAAAAAGAGAAAGAAACAATCTTTCTGTATTAGGCTGGCTCATCCCAAAGGCAGTAACAGGCAAAGCCCAGACCCAGGCAAAGTCTCGATAGCATTATCTAAGAAGCTGGGGCTCAAAGAATGTGCTCTGGAGAGTCTCCCAGGGCTCCCTCAACATAGGGAGAAGAAAAACAAATTTTCCTTTCTCTTTTGATTCTGTTATTCATCTAAGCAGCACAGTGAAGATCATGAGGCACCTGAGCAGGCCTGGATTGCAGTCCCCTAGATGCCATAGCAAAGGTTATGAGATAAGCCCATGCAAAGCACTGGAACAAGCCTAGATAACAGCTACCTGGGCTGCATAGCAAGAGTCATATGTAAGCCTGAGTTGTGAACTTGTCGTAGTATGATTGACTGCCTTTGTTCTTCTTCGGTATCCTTGCTTTTGAATCATTATACTTTGCACCACTGTAAGCTTGTTTCAAGTTAGACCACCCCCTTTTAGAAGTGTGCATAAAAGGCAAGTGCTTTCTTTGTTCAGGGTCCAGTCTTTGGATATTAATCTGCTGGTTCTGAGTGCACTCAATAAAAATCCTTCTGTTTCACCTACCAATCTCTCCAGTCTCCTGATTCCCACAACAACCTGATCGATCTCTTACACTGTGGCTCCTCGAGATTTGGAGTCCACTGTGCTGGGGATAGCAAACTGCAGTACCTGCAGCAAAGTATTAGTGGATATAGGGGTGTCTGCCTCTCTGCAGGTGTTCACCACAGTATTGGAGGCAAGGCAGCTGTTGGGGGAGCAAGGGCCTTCTGCTGGAGACAGAGTGCACTGCTGCACTGTAGGTGGTGATGGCTTGGGGTGGGGTGCTGGCCAGTGGAGGTCTTGGAGCCTTATCTGTGGTCTGCAAGTAGGAGCAATTGCTCAGGTTGTGGGGGGATCCCCTGCTCTGTGTGCAGCACAGCACAAGGGCAGGGCACTGGTGTAGATGGGGCTTGATGACTCTGTGCCCAACAAGGATCCATCTGCAGTGGTGGTTGGTGGGGCTTATGGGGGGCACACTGCATTCCCATGTGCTGTTGAAGCAAGTAAAGCCCACCCATGCAGATATATGCCAGCAAAGTGATGTGGGGAGATGTGGGCAGTTGCTGTCTCATATCAATTTTAATAAATCTTCTGATATTGTCTCAAATCTTGGAAACCTGTGTCAGCTCAAAAAGACATCCTTGTATAAAACTGAAATGCTTCTACCTTTAAAATGTATATGTGATAGATTATTTATTCATAGTAGTTGAATTTAATGCAATTAATGTTGTAATGAATACAGGACATATTAATATGCTAAGAGTAGACTACTTAAATGTTTGTATTTTCAGTAACTCAAATATAAGCATGTCTATACATGAACTAAAACAGAATTTTGCCCAAATCACTCAAAAAATTAGTTAAATTGAATATGTTTAAAATATACTTAAATACTTTGTATATAATAGATTGTCAAGTAATTAAAATAATTTACATGTTTTATTTAGGTGTCCTCAACTTTAAAAATATATATCTACATATAATTTACATTATATTACTGACCACATGGCTGAATATGATAGTTTGGCAGAAATCAATTCATATTAATTATGAAAGACCTACTTTTGGCAAAAATATTTCTCAAGTTTGATATCAATTCTGACTCTATTATTGACATTGATGTTAAATGTAAACCTCTGTCCATATTCTTCCAGGGACAGAATATCATGAATTAGCATTTTTTTTTACTTATATATCACAATATCATATACTCAGAAAGCTGTTTTGATAAAATACAACTTTATCAGTCATTGCCCAATACTGCAATTATATGTCACAAATGTATCTGTATAACCAAACGTAACATATGCAAATTTTTTTTGCTGATTATAATTAATGAATCAACCAAATGAGAAAAAAACTCAATTCGATATTGACTTAAACTTTCCAATTTACTAAAAGTGTTGGTAATATTTGTTTTAAATATTTAAATGTTTGAATCATATGAATATGTTAAATGAATAAATATTAATGGTATCTTTTACAAGCGGACACTTCAACATTTTGGAGAGGTAAGTGCATACATATTTTTTGTGTGTTCATTAACATATAAACAATCTGTGATTAACTTTGATCATACTCCTAAAAAGACTAGGATTTTTTTCTGTTTTGTTTATTTTTATATAAAATTTACATAAAATAGGGTGAACAAATTTAAGTAATATTTATAAGTTTTGACAAATGCACATACATATATAATTAAAATATAGTAATGTTTACTATTATGTTGTAGTAACCATCATACCACAAAGTCCACTCATGTTCTTTCTCATTTAACTGCATCTCCATTCCCAAGACAACAACTATTCTATTTACAATAGAATAGTTTTTGTCTTCCAGAAATTTATATGAATGGAACCATACAACACGTACTTTTGTGTACAGATTAGTTAAAATAATGTTTTTGATATTCATAAATGCTGTTGCATATATAAATAGTTGGTCTCTTTCAACAGGTAGGTGGTATTTTCTTGTGTGAATATACGAGATTTTTTTCTATTTGTTTTTGAACACATCAGCTTTATTATTTTGGGGTAATTAAAAGTTAATTCATTATTACAATTCTTATTCAAGTCTTTCTGTGGAGAAGAGTTTTTACTCCTTTTGAATAAGAGCTTAGGAGTGACTTGATTATAGGGAAGTTGGGTGGATGAATAATTAATTTTATAGAAAACAGCCAAATTGGTTTTCAAATACTTGCAAACTTATTTAATTTAAATTGTCATTTTGTAAAAGTATTTTTAAACATATTTTTCTTTGGTAGGTTACATGTGACAGTACATGTATAGTAGTTGAATATCTGCTGACATCTATATTTTTACAAAAATAAATTCTGCTTTCATTCAAGTGCACAAATATGACCCAATAAATTTTCCTAATATCTCTTTCTAGTTAATACCTCTCATTAATGAAGCAATCACTTTTCTCATATCTGCACCGTAGTTGTATCTGTTTTTGGAATTAAAACAGTGTGCACTAATTTCTGCCTGGCATCTTTTGGTTCAACATGTGTTTGAGATTAATTGTGTCATTGTGTGTATCGAAAGCTCATTAATTGTTAATTGGTGAAAGGTAATCTCTCTTGTGTGATTATGTCACACAATGTTTATCCACTTTTCTTTGATATACATTTAGAATTTTTCAAATTTTTGACTATCTTAAATAAAGTTTCCATATACATGTTTATATAACTTATGTTTTGGTTATGTTTTTTCTGATCGAGGGCCTGTAAACACCTTATAATGGAGTTCTTTGTCATAGTATAGATGTATGCTTAACATTATGAGAAAATAAGACATTTCCAAAGAGTTTTCAGAAGTTTTTAAAACATTTTACATTTCTACCATCAAGGTATGAGAGTTCCAGTAGCTCTAAATCCTTACAAAACTTTGTGCTGCCAGTCTCTGTGAATCTGTTAAAGAAATGGAAGTTTTTGTTAATGTTATCTTTGTGAGTGCTGGATATTTTGTATTTCTGTACAAAATATGAGCTTTTTCTCTAGGACACAGTTAATTTGTTTAAAACCGCTTGATCCTTTTAGATAATTCTTTTATGATTTTTTGATGCGTTCAACTCAGTACTCAGTTTAAATGTAATTAATTTCTACCCCTGAGGCAAGACGTTTTAAATTGCTTTACCAAATGCACTGTGAATTGAGCTTTTTCTTTCATTTGGCTGGCAAATACAGGAATAATCCAGGTCATATGTGAATGTCAGGAACTGGTTTTTGTTGTTGTTATTGTTTGTTTATTTTTAATCATTGAAGATGCTTGTTTCCCTGGCAGTGAGCAGATTACTCACATGTATACACTAATCAGTATTCTGCTAAGCACTGAAAGGAGAACATCTGTAGATATCAGAGATTTCTCTCTTTGAATCTCTAGCTTCTCAGACCTAGAAACTCTAGTTACCTTAGTCTCCTGGAACTCTTGGCTTTGTACAACTCTAGGAGCCCACTTTCTCTGCCCCACTGCTGGAAACTCTAGCCACTAAATTAGGGCAGTAGCAGGGTTTAACTCCTTTGTTTTCTGTCTTTCGGGAATTAATTCTTCCCCTCATATCCAGAGTATTGTATTTCTGTGGGTGTTTCCTTGATTTTGTTTTTCAAGCAAGGAGATAAATCTAGTCTTCGGGTAGTCTTTCTTTAATAATTAGTGAGGGGTACTATTATACCTCATTACATATTTGTGTTTCTTCATTCAAAATATTTCTGTTCAGAGTAAATCCTGACGTCAGAAGCAAGATATTCTGAATTATATTAGGGTATTTTGAATTCAGGAACATTTCAAAATGGAGCAGCAGGCATGTTGATGGTATTTAACAATGTCATGTCTCCTATTCTCTGAATATTGTCGAAGTGTGAAATTCTCTTAAGAGTCACTTGAGAGCATAACAAAGCTAAGAGGTGGGCAATAAATATTAAATGTTCAAACTTGCCCTCTTCACATATTTAAACATAGCCTTTCTTTTCAGCTACTTCTAATACTCTTTTTAGAGTAAGTCATTAACTAGGAGGAATAACATCTTTGAAAAAGTGAAGCAGTGTAGGATAATGTTTCCCTTAATGTTAAGTGTATCTGTTAGGTTCTCTGGTGTATTTTCAGTAGACTTCAACTAAAATATGTAAATAAAATGTTGTATAGTATCTTTCAAATATAGAATTCTGTTTTAATAAACATGTTTATCCAAACATATCATGAAGTAATTATTATAATTAGGGTTAATCTATCTTTGCTTTATTTAATAAAATGATTAATAACATTAACTTTCTATTTTCAAAATTTAAAATATTATATGTTAGCAGAGAGAACAATTTATAGTGATATGTACATTTTTTCCATTAAGTACACTGGTATAGTTTAATAATAATGCCTAATAAGATCAATGGAATTATTTCTTGTTCATTTATATGTCATTTACCTAATTATTCTCAAACTCAGAATGCAAAGGGAAATCAATTATGTTACTATGCCTTTGTCATAACTATTGCCTCATAAATAGCATGCATTTAGCTACACACTTCATACTATTGCAATTCAAATATTATGAAATACCAACTCAATTTACCATTGTTTTGTAATTGTTTGGAAATGAAAAATTTCTTACCCACCTAAATGTAATCTTAACTAGAATGCTTTGGTAAACTTTCTTAACAAATTTTTCTTCATTACACTTACATGTATTTTGTGATATAATACAATGTACACACAGTTTCAGTTATATCAGTTTTTAAGAAGATTTGTATTTTCCCCCCGATATAATGAAAATTGATTTGGCAGTGACTACTAGCATTACAAAGGTGGCTGACATTTTAATAACTTGAATGAGAAAATCTGCAGCTCCATGTCTGTGTGTAGCAACACAAATACATTTTATCAAAAAAGAAAATAATTTGCCTGAACTGTTAACTGAAGTTAACATTATTTTTATTTTTAATCTTCAAGATTAAATCAGGATAAACAATACCACTACACTAAAAACATAATCAACATACTTGATAGTTCTATATGTTAGGTAATAGATTTTTGATGTGAATACCTAAAATGGAAAAAAGTGAGTATTTTTAATTCTTGGATTATAAAGCCTTTATAAGATAAATGATTTCAAATTACTTCCTTCAAATGTAGCACAAATTTTGAACTTTATCAATTTATTTTGTTTATCTACAGAGGTGATCAAACTTGATTTTTTGGTTTAATCTTTACTACAGGCTTATAGATTATATTATTTTTCTCAATTATTAAGTCTCCACCTGCATCAAAAAATGATGCATATCTACTTCTGTCAGGTAAAGGCAAATGATATTAATAGATATATAAATATTTTATAAAATCTTCTTAAAGGAAGAAAATGGTAAGTATGTAAGGAATTACTTGATCAAAAATCACTTTGGGAGGCTGAGGTGGGTGTATCACGAGGTCAGAAGTTTGAGACCAGCCTGGCCAACATAGTGAAACCACATGTCTACTAAAAATACAAAAATTTGCTGGGCATGGTGGTGCATGCCTATAGTCCCAGCTACTTGGGAGGCTGAGGCAGGAGAATAGCTTGAACCCAGGAAGTAGAGGTTGTGGTGAGCCAAGTTCATGCCAACACACTCCAGCCTGGGCAACAGAGCAAGACTCTGTCTCAAAAAAAAAAAAAAAAAGTATGAGAATTAATTAGGGCTAAAGTATCTGATATTTTTCGAAAAGGTTGTTTGATCCAGAAGAAACTCAATGGTGGATAAGTGAGAAGGCAGTAGTAGAAATGTCAGGCAAAAATGGGAAGTTTTCTTGGAAATCCACTTCCTAAAACTTGTGCTATTGTTTTAAAGGCCTGAAATATCAGAGTATGTTTAAAGCAAACGATTACTGACCCTTGTCCCTCCACTTCCGGGAAAATGTGTGGATTGCTGTCCTGAAAATGAATAAACCAGGTTAAATCATAGAAATGGGAAAAGTTGTGATTTTGAAGGATAGTCCACAGGCTGGCTGTCACAGCAGGAAGCTACTAATTTAATTTATATCGTTCTTAAAGTAATCTACAGAGATAACTAGTAAAGATAAAGAAAATGATTCTATATAGGAAGTCATCATTCCAGGATTTGAGGAATCCTTCCAAGTAATTTTGGCAGAAGCAGCAAGCATCATACTTTCAAAGCTAATAAAGAATGCAAGGAAACAGGACACATTTTGCAATAAGTAGCAGGAAAAATAACAGAAAAAAGTCACAAAAATTGCAGTTCTGGTATTATTACAGACACATTGAAAAACATGTATTATGTTCTAAGAAGTAAATTTGAAAATATCTGCCAAATGAAAAAAATACAATGTAATCTTTCAGTTTTAACATGAAACTAATAACAAATTTTAAAGATAAATGATATTGTGACTAAAATTAAACATTAGGAGCATGAGTATGATAATATTTTGGACACAGCAAAAGAACTAGATCACTGGAAGCTAAATCCGAAAAGCAAATGAGCACATTTCAATAGAGTGAGATGAAAAAATGGAAATGTAGAAGAGTGGTTATCACAAATAATGAGTTGTGTGAGGTGATATATTTAAATAGAGAGCTAGAATAAAATAAATGGAGCAGATAAATATGTGAATACTTAATGGTTTAAATTTTCCAAAATGATGAAAGATACACGGTCCATTCAAGAAACACAGTAAATTTCAAGGAAAAAATAACCATTGAATTAACACTTAACAATAAATCTGATGTGAGAGAAAGAGAGAAAATGAGAGCCGGAAGGACAGAGAGAGACAGAGAAAAAGAAATCCTTAAAAGAACCATAGGGGAAAAAAAAAAGACACTTTAAAATGTGGCAGCCAGACTACTTATTAAGAGCAACATAGTAACCTAAATACATTTTATAATTTACTTCCTTTCATCACACTAAAGATATCTTGATTTACAATCTTGATTTTTAAACCCAACATATAAATCCTTAATTTATGAACACCTGATACTCACCAAGGAAACCCTAAAAGACAGAAGAGCCAAAATGACCAGCAAGACAGAGCCAGGAAGATCCTGCACTGAAAGAGGTGACTATCAAGAAAACCAGCACACTCTGAGCAGGTCTTCAAAAGGAAAGCATTGAGAGTGGAAGGAGAGAGGATGGAGACACTGGGCTAAAGGATCAGAAAGCTGGGAACCCAGCATGGGGTTGTGGAGCACCAGGACTCATTCCTGCCCCTGAGAGGTGAGGGAAGGGGTGAGTTAAATACGATGGAGTGGCTTACTATTTCCAAAGAGCTCCAGAATCCTAGCTTTACGAGAATTCACAATCCCCATGGACATTCGAGCTAGCAAGGAGAGTTGCTTGGAGAAGTAGCAAAGACAGGATTCCAGTATGTGTGGAGCCCAGATAGTTTGACATAAGAATGGTTCCGGTGAAGCACAGCCAGGGACACCCATTTCCTAAGGCTTACCACACGCCTCTGAGTGACTTTGGTCATTATTGATTGTCAGACCTGCACAGAGAAGGGCTGTCTTGCCCGTGGGATATGCCAGTGTGATTAGATGCTCTCCTGTTGACTGGCCTCTCCTGGGGTCCCCGCCAGGCCATACCCTCTTGGAGGGCAGCTTTGCATGCCCAACGAGGGTGCTTCTCAGTGGCCATCACCATAGCAGCAGACTCGACTCTGCTCTTACTGGAGAGCTTCTGCAAATATACCTCCAACAGTGCACACCTACTTACAGTCCCCCCTCACTGCATTGTCGGCATGCACTGTGCACAGCCTCCACTCACTGTTTCACCAATGTGCACATATGCAGAGTCCTCACTGCAACTGCATGGGCCCCACTGGTATGTGTGTGTAAACCCTGACAACCTGCCACTACCAGGGTGAGTATGAGTGTAACATGCCACACTGCACCCCTGCTGCAGCTGGTGCACATGTGCGTAAGCATGGACCCCTCAGCAAATGCTCCAATGAAGCACTTTTATTGGTATCCCCCATTGGACTGTTGTTGCCAGTGGACTGAGAATGCTGTGGCCCTGTCAGTGCAGCAGGTACTTCATCTTGAGGGGGCATAAAACAAAGCTGTGGGCCAGGTCCCAATCCCCCCAGTGTTAGAGCACACATCCCAGGAGAGCTGAGCTGAGCCTTGGCCACCTGAAATCATCCAGAAATGAAGCCAGTCAATTAAATGCAACTTATAGCATAGTAAACCCTCAATGGCATCAAAGTATACAAGTAAAAAGCCCCATGCAAAACAAACAAACAAACAAACTTCAACGATTAAAGGAAGATTAGCTCACAGAGATGAGAAAGAACCAGAACCAGCATAACTACACTGGCAATTCAATAACCCAGAGTGTCTATTTTTAGGTGACCACACTAACTACCCAGCAACAGCTGTTAACCAGACTGAAAAGACTGAAACAATAGACAGAATTCACAAGCTTGATGGCAATGAAGGTTACTGAGATTCAGGAGACAGCTAAAAGCCCATCCAAAGAATCTAAGGAATCAATTAGAAAGAAACAAGAGCTAAGAGACGAAATAGTCATTTTTTTAAAAGACCCAAACTCTTGCCAGGCACAGTGGTTCACACCTGTAATCCCAGCAATTTGGGAGGCCGAGGCAGCCAGGTTACCTGAGTTCAGGAGTTCGAGACCAGGCTGGCCAACATGGTGAAACCCCATCTCCACTAAAAATACAAAACTTAGCCAGGCATGGTGGCACACACCTGTAGTTCCAGCTACTCGGGTGACTGAGGCAGGAGACTGGCTTGAATTCAGAGGTTGCAGTGAGCCGAGATCACACCACTGCATTCCAGCCTTGGTGCCTTGGTGACAGAGCAAGACTCCATCTCACACACACACACACACACACACACAAAAAAAAAAAAAAAAAAGGAAAGAAAGACAATGACCCAAACTCGTCTAAGAGCTGAGAAACTCACTATGAGCATTTCATTGTTTAACTGGAAGTATTAACAGCAGAAGGGACTAAACTGAGGAAAAAAACTTAGAGCTGTGAGATGGATTCATTGAATCAACTCAGTTAAACAAATATAAAGGGGTTGGTCACTGTATTAGTCTGTTCTCATGCTGCTATAAAGAACTGACTGAGACTGGGTAATTTAGAATCAAAATAGTTTTAATTGACTCACAGTTCTGCATGGCTGGGGAGGCTCCAGGAAACATACACTTATGGTGGAAGGGGCAGCAAACATGTCCTTCTTGATATGGCTGCAGGAGAGAGAAGTGCAAAGTAAAGTGGGGGAAAGCCCCTATAAAACCTTCAGCTCTCATAAGAACTCACTCATTATCATGAGAACAGTATGATCCCCATGTCTAATCACCTCCCACGATGTCCTTCCCCCAACATGTGGGGATTACAATTTGCATTACAATTCAAGATGAGATTTTGGGTAGGGACACAAAGCCAAACTATATTATTCTGTCCATGGCCCCTCGCAAATCTCATGTCCTCACATTTCAAAACACAATTATGCCTTTCCAAGAATCCCCCAAAGTCTTAACTCATTTCAGCATTAACCCAAAAGTTCAAGTTCAAAATCTCATCTGAGAAAAGGCAAGTCCCTTCCACCTATGAGCCTGTAACATCAAAAGCAAGTTAGTTATTTCCTAGATACAATGGGAGTGCAGGTACTGGGTAAATACACCCATTGGAGATGGGAGAAATTGACCAAAACAAAGGAGGTATAGGCCCCATGCAAGTCTGAAATCCAACAGAGCAGTCATTAAACCTTAAAGTTTCAAAATGATGTCCTTTGACTCCATGTCTCACATCCAGGTCACACAGATGCAAGAGGTGGGATACTATGGCTTTGAGAAGCTCCACTCCTATGGCTTGGCAGGGTACAGCCTCCCTTCTGGCTGCTTTCACAGGTTGGTGTTGAGTGCCTGCAGCTTTTCCTGGTTAGTGGTGTGAGCTTTTGGTGGATCTATCATTCTTGGATCCGGAGAATGACGGCCCTCTTCTCACAGCTCCACTAGTCAGTGCCCCAGTGGAGACCCTGCATGGGTGCTCTGACCCCACATCTTCCTTCTGCACTGCCCTAGCAGAGGTCTCCATGAGGGCCCTTCCCCTGCAGCATACTTCTGCCTAAACATTCAGGTGTTTCCATACATCCTTTGAAATTCAGGCTGAGGTTCCTAAAGCTCAACTCTTGTCTTCTGCACACACACAGGCCCAATATCACATAGACTCTACCAAAGCTTGGGGTTTGCAGTATTATTAAAATGCTCATTCTGCCCAACCCAAGTTACAGATTCAATGCTATTCCTATCATACTATCAACAACGTTTTTCACTGAACTAGAAAAAAAATTCTAGAATTAATTTGGAACCAAAAAAGTGCCTGAATAGCCAAAGTAATTCTAAGCAAAAAGAACAAAGCTGAGGGCATCACACTCCCTGGCTTCAAACTATACTACAAGGCTACAGTAACTAAAACAGACACATAGTGTAATGGAACAGTTTTGAGAGCACAGAAATAAAGCCATACATAAACAATCATCTGATTTTTAACAAAGCTGACAAAGACAAACAATGGGGAAAGGACATCTTATTCAACAAATGGTGCCAGGATAACCTGCTGACCATACACAGAAGATTTGAACTGGACCCCTACCTTTCACCATACACAAAAATCAACCCAGGATGGATTAAAGACATAAATGTAAAACCTCAAACTATAAAATCTCTAGAAGAAAACCTTGGAAGTACCATTCTGGAAATATTATGCAAGAAATAAAACCTACTTGGTTGTGGTGGATTAGCTTTTTGATGTACAGCTAGATTTGGTTTGCTAGTATTTTGTTGAATATTTCTGTATTTATATTCATTAGAAATATTGGTCTGAAGTTTTTTTTTTCATTGCATCTCTGCCAGGATTTGGTATCAGAATGATGTTGTCCTCATAGAATGAGTTAGGTATGAGACCCTCCTCCTCAATTATTTTAGATAGTTTCAGTAGGTGTGGTATCAGCTCTTCTTTATACATCTGGTAGAATTTGGCAGTGAATCCTTTGAGGTCAACACTTTTTCTGATTGATAGGCATTGTATTGCCAATTCAGTTTGGACCTTCCTATTAGTCTGTTCAAAGTTTCATTTTCTTCCTGGTTCAATCTTTGAAGATTGCTTCCAAGAATTTATGCAGCTTCTCTGGGTTTTTCAGTTTGTGTACATAGAGGTGTTCATAATCATCCCTGAGGGTTGTTGTATTTCTGTGGGGTCACTGGTAATGTCCCCTTTGTCTCTTTTGTGATTGTGTTTATTTGAATATTCTCTCTTTTTTTCTTTATAAGTTTAGATAATGGCCTATCAACATTATTTTTTCTTTCGAATACCCAACATTCAGTTTTGTTGATTTTTTTACATTTTTTTCTCATCTCCATTTGGTTAATTTCAGTTATGATTGTGGCCATTTCTTTTCTTCTACTACCTTCGAGGTTGGTTCTTTTTTTTTGTTTTTTAGGTTTCTCTATCTGTGATGTTAGGTTGCAAATTTGAGATCTTTCTACTGTTGACATAAGTGTTTAGCACAAAAAACTTTCCTTTTAACCATGCTTTAGCTGTGTTCTAGAGTTTCTGGTGTGTTGTATTTTTGTTTTCATCAGAGTCTAAGAATTTCTTGATTTCTGCCTTGATTTTATTGTTTACACAAAAGTCATTCAGGTTCAGGTTGTTTAATTTTCACTTAATCCTACAGTTTTGGCAGATCTTCTTGGTATTGATTTGTATTTTTATTGTGCTGTGGTCTGAGAGTGTGGCTGGCAAAATTTTTTTTTTTTATTTGTTGAGAATTGACTTATAGCTGAGCATGTGGTTGATTTTAGAATATGTGTCATGTGCAGATGATAAGAATATATATTCTGTTGTTGATGTGTGGAGTGTTCTGTAGATGTCTGTTAGGTGTATTTGGCCAAGTGTCAAGTTTAGGTCCCGAATATCTTTGTTAGTTTTCTGCCTCAGTGATCTGTCTTACACTGTCAGTAAGGTGTTGAGGTCTGCCACTGTCATCGTGTAGTTATGTAAGTTTCTTTGTATATCTCTAAGAGCTTGTTTTGTGAATCTGAGTGCTCCAGTGTTAGGTGCATATATATTTAGGATAGTTAAGTCTTCTTGTTTAGTTGAATCCTTCATCATTACGTAATACCCTTTATTGTCTGTTTTGATCATCGTTAGTTTAATGTCAGTTTTATCTAAAATAAGAACATCAACACCTGTTTTTCTTTGTTTTTCATTTGTTTGGTAGTTCTTTCTCCATCCCTTTACTTTGAACCTATGGGTGTTCTCACATGTGAGATGGGTCTCTTGAAGACAGCATACAGTTGGGTCTTGACTCTTTATCCACTTTGTCACTCCGTGCCTTTTAAGTGGGTGTTTAGCTTGTTTATCTTCAATATTGACATGTGCACATTTGATCCTCCCAGCATGTTGTTAGCTGGTTGTTATGTAAACTTGATTGTGTAATTACTTTATAGTGTTGATGGTCTATATACTTGAGTGTGTTTTTCTGGTGCTAGGTAACAGTCCTTCATTTTCATGTTTAGCACTTTCTTAAGGATCTCTTGTGGTCTCTAAAGGCCTGGTGGTAATAAATTCCCCTAGCTTTTGCTTATCTGAAATGGATTTTATTTCTCCCTTGTTTATGAAGCTTAGTTTGGTGGGACATAAAATTCTTCATTCAAAATTTTATTTTTTCAAAAATGCTGAATATGGATTCTTAATGTCTTCTGACTGTGGGATATTGCTGAGAGTTCCCCTGTGAGTTTGATGTAGTTTCCACTTTATGTGACCTGCCGCTTGTCGTTAACTGCCTTTAATATTTTTTTCTATTGCATTGACCTTAAAGAATCTGATTACTTTGTGTCTCTGCAATGGTTGTCTTACATAGCATCTTACATGGGTTATCTGAATTTTCTAAATCTATTTGTCAATCTCTCTAGTGAAATTGGGGAAATTTTTTATAGAATCCCTTATTTCTCCAAGGTTTTTTCTTTTTCTTTTTTCTTTCTTTCTTTCTTTTTTTTTTTTTTTGAGATGGAGTCTTGCTCTGTAGCCCAGGCTGGAGTGCAGTGGCATGATCTCGGCTCAATGCAAGCTCCATCTCCCAGGTTCCTACCAATCTCCTGCCTCAGCCTCCTGAGTAGCTGGGGCGACAGGCACCTGCCACCATGCCCAGTGAATTTTTTTTTTTTGTATTTTTAGTAGAGACAGGGTTTCACCATGTTAGCCAGGATGGTCTCAATATCCTCCCAAAGTGCTGGGATTACAGGTACAGGCATGAGCCACCATGCCTGACCTTTCATTTTGTAAAATTCTTCTTTTTTTTATTCATTTTCTGGCTGTGTTAACTTAAATAATCAGTCTTCAATCTCTGAGATTCTTTTCTTGGCTTAGTCCATTCTTCTGTGAATATTTCCAATCATTTTATGAAATTCTTGTAGTGTATTTTGTAACTCTACCTGCTAGGTTTGGTTTTTGTTTGTTTGTTTATTTGTCTTGTTTTGTTTTTTCAAATGGCTAATTTTTTTCTCTTTAATCATTTTACTGGATTCCTCAGATTCTTGGAAATAGTGTTCAACTTTCTACTGAATTTCAATGATCTTCATTTCCTTCTACCTCTCAGTTCTATATCTGTCATTTCAGCCATTTCCTTCTATTTAACAACCATTGCTGTAGAACTAGTGCAGTCATTTGGAGGTAAAGTGACACTCTGACTTTTTGAGTTGCTAGAGTTCTTATGTTGGCTTTTTTCTCATCTGTGTGGGCTGATGTTTCTTTAACTGTGGTATAATTTGAGCATAGTCAGTTGACTTTGTTTCTGGATGTTTTCAAAACACCTTTTTGCATGATCTTTATTAGTAGCTGAATTATTGTCCTGGGTTTCACAGAGGCTTATATTAGCAAAGTAATTTTAGTGTTGAAGTTTCTGCTGCAATCTGGCTGATGACACTTAGGTATAATGGCTGATAGGTAGGCTCTTGTTCAGCCTACCTACCTATAATGGCTGATAGGTATGCTCTTGTTCATACACAAATGTATATTTTCTCACATTTGCAGCCATGCTCCGTGTCAGTATTCTGTGTGTGTAGGCTTCCCTCCTACTGAAATGCTGGCTGCATAGCTTGGCTTGTCACTGCAGTGCTGCACATCACAGCCCTGGGGTGAGCTCAAGGTTTTTGTTTCCTCACAAGCTTGGGGACAAAAGAGGTGAGGACCTTGGCAGTGGTAATGTCTGGAGGTCTATCACTTGTCTTTTGCAGCTCCACCATACAGAAATGCAGAGATGCTGCCAAATGGAGTGGTCAACCTTTGATGGGGCCTGTGCATTTTGGAACCAATCTAGGGGACACTACTGGTGATGAGCAGAGGGTGTCAGGGCTTGTGAGAAGACAGATTCATCTCTTCTCTGTAGGGTAGCTGCAGTGTGCTGGAGGTGTGAGTAAAGCACTTGGGGTCTTGTTCCCTCCCCAGTTGGAGGGCAGCAAGGGCAGTACTGCTGAATAGCGGTTGCAGAGAAACTGTCAGTTGCTTCTGGGATCTCCACCCCAGAGAAATGCAGAACCACTGCCACTGGGCATTTTCAGCCTGGAGTGGGGCTGCTGCACTATGAGCCTTTGCTGGGGCCCCTGCCTGGTGAAGAGCAGGGGATCAGGGGCTCACAGAGAATAGAGATTGGGCTCCATGCCATATGGTGATCATATGGTAATCATAGTGTGCTGGAAGCATGAGTAAAGCATTCAGTCTCTTTTATTTCTTTCCCAGTCTAAGACAGCAAGGGCAGGTACCACTGCATTGGCAGTGACAGTTGGCTGTCATTTGCCTCTGGGAGCTGCATCACAGGATAACACAGAACCACTGGCAATAGAAATGTTCAGCTTGGGTGAGGTAGCTACTCTGCAGGCCCAAGCAAGGAGTTCTGCTTAGTGAAGGATAGGAGGTGGGAGCTCACAGGGAAGAAAGACTGGGCTCTACGCTATATGGCAACTGTGTCATGATGAAGGTGCTAGTGAAGCAACCAGGATTTTGTTTTTTCCCCAGCCCAAGGGGAGTTTCTTAGTCCTTTTTTACACTGCTGATAAAGACATACCTGACACTGGACAATTTACAAAAGAAAGAGGTTTAATCAATTTGTAGTTCTACATGGCTGGGGAGGCCTCAAACTCATGGCAGAAGTCAAGAAGAGGAGCAAGTCACATCTTACATGGATGACTGCAGCCAAATAGAGACCTCGTTTGGGGAAACTCCCATTTTTAAAGCCATCAGATTTCATGAGACCCATTCACTATCATGAGAACAGCATGGGGAAGACTCAGTCTCATGATTCAATCATTTCCCACTGGGTCCCTCCCACAACATGTAGAAATTATGGGAACTACAAGATGAGACTTGGGTGGGGACACAGAGTCAAACCATATTATTATACCCCTGGCCCCTCCCAAATCTCATATCTTCACATTTCAAAACCAATCATGCCTTCCCAACAGTCCCAAAAAGCCTTAACTAATTTCAGCATTAACTCAAAAGTCCACAGTCCAAAGTCTCATCTGAGACAAGTCCCTTCCACTTATGAGCCTGTAAAATCAAAAGTAAGTTAGTTACTTCCTAGATACAATGGAGGTACAGGCATTGGGTAAATACAGCCATTCCAAATGGGAGAAATTGGCCAAAACAACAGGGCTACATGCCCCAGGCAAGTGTGAAATCCAGAGGGACAGTCAAATTTTAAAGCTCCAAAATGATCTCCCAGTAACTGTATGTCTCACATCCAGGTCATGCTAATGCAAGAGGTGGGTTCCCAAGGTCTTGGGTAGCTCCACCCCCGTGGCTGTGTAGGGTACAGCCTCCCTCATGGCTGCTTTCACAGGGTGACATTGAGTGTCTTAGTCTTCTCTAGGTGCACGGTGCAAGCTGTCAGTGGATTTACCATTCTGGGGTCTGGAGGACGGTGGCCCTCTTCTCACAGCCGCATTAGGCAGTGCCCCAGTAGGGACTCTCTGTGGGGGCTCCAACCCCACATTTCCCTTCCACGCTGCCCTAAACAGTGGTTCTTTATGAGGGCCTCACCCTTGCAGTGAACTTATTCCTGGACATCCAGGCATTTCCATACATCTGAAATCTAGGCAGAGATCCCCAAACCCCCATTTTTGACTTCTGTGCACTCACAGGCTCAACATCAAGTGGAAGCTGCCAAGGCTTGGGGCTTGTACCCTCTGAAGCCACAGCCTAAAGTCTACCTTGGCCCCTTTCAGCCATGGCTGGAGCAGCTGGGACACAGGGTGCCAAGTCCCTAGGCTGCTCACAGCATGATGACCTTGGGCCTGGCCAACAAAACCACTTTTTTTTCTCCTAGGTCACCAGGCCTGTGATGGAAGGGACTGCCATGAAGACCTCTGGCATGCCTTAGAGACATTTGCCCTATTGTCTTGGGGATTAACATTCATCTCCTCATTTCTTATACAAATTTCTGCAGCAGACTTAAATTTCTCCTCAGAAAATGGGATTTTCTTTTCTATCAGATTGTCAAGCCACAAACTTTTTGAACTTTTATGCTCTACTTCCTTTCTAAAACTGAGTGACTTTAACAGCACCCAGGTCACATCTTGAATGCTTTGCTGCTTAGAAATTTCTTCCATGAGATACCCTAAATCATCTTTCTCAAGTTCAAAGTTCCACAAATCTCTAGGCCTGGAGCAAAATGCCACCAGTCTCTTTGCTAAAACATAACAAAAGTCACCTTTGTTCTAGTCCCCAAGATCCTCATCTCCATTGGAGACCACCTCATCCTGGATTTCATTGTCCATGTCATTAACATCATTTTAGGCAAAGCCATTCAACAAGTCTCTAGGTGGTTCTAAACTTTGCCACATTTTCCTATCTCCTTCTGAGTGCTCCAAGCTGTTTCAACCTCTGCCTGTTACCCAGTTCTAAAGTTGCTTCCACATTTTCAGGCACTTTTCAGTAGAGCCCACTCTACTGGTACCAATTTACTGTATTATTCCATTTTCATGCTGCTGATAAAAACAGACCTGAGACTGGGCAATTTACAAAAGAAGGAGGTTTAATCAACTTACAGTTCCACGTGGCTGGGAAGGCCTCACAATCATGGTGAAAGGTAAGTAGGAGCAAGTCACATCTTACATGGATGGCAGCAGGCTAAGAGAGAGCTTGTGTCAGGAAACTCCTGTTTTTAAAATCATTAGATCTCATGAGACCCATCCACTATGATGAGAACAGCATGGGAAATACCCATCCCCATTATTCAGTCATTTCCCACCAGGTACCTCCCACAAAACATGGGAATTGTGGGATCTACAGGATGAGATTTGAATGGGGACACAGAGCCAAACCATATCAGGCAGCAAGGGTGGTACCACTGTATGTAATGGCAGAGGGGCTGTGGGTTGTCGCTGGGAATTCTATCTCAGAGAAACGCACAGGTGCCACTGTCTGAAGTGTTCAAGTGGGAGCAGGGTAGCTGTGCTGGGGCCCAGGTCGGGAGGCCCTACCCAGTGAGAAGTAGCAGGAGCAAAGACAGGCATGGAAAAAAGTCTGACAACACCTCCATAAGGCAGCTGTGCTGAGCTGAAGACCTGCTATAGTCCTTAAGCCTCTTTGCTATCTCTTGATCTGAGGGCATTATGGGCAGGGGCTATAGCAGGCAAAAATGGCAGGCCTGTCTTATACCTAGGAGAGCTCTGTCCCAGGGAAATGCAATGCTGCTTCGGGCCCAAGTTGTCAGGCTGAGGTAGGTGGCTGTGCTGGAGGCTCAAGCCAGGAGGCCCTGACCAGTGAGGAGTAGAAGGGGCCATGACCAACATTGAAAACTATATGACTGCTTTCCCAGAAGGCAGCTTGCCCTGTGCTGGAGGCCCACAACAGTCATAACACTCTTCACTCCCTCCTGACCCTGAAGGCAGTTGGGTAGTGGCTGGAGCTGCAATAGCAGCAAAAACAGCAGATATGTATGTCTATTGCATCTGGGAACTTCATCCTAGAGAAATGAAGAGCTGCTGCCAGTCGAAGAGGTCAAGTGGGTGTTTCATGGCTGTTCTGGAGTTCCAGGTCAGTGTGCTTTGCCTGGAGAGGTTTACCAGAGGCAAGGCATGAAGTCCCTCTGCTCCTCAGAACCATGAATGTAGCCACTAACCTCTCGCATGCAGAGAACTTGGCCTTCTTGTTGGTGAAGCAATGGCAACTAGCACTGGGGTGCTTAGGGGTCTAAGACCCCTGGGACTTCTCATGTGCCTGATCTGGAGCTCTGCCCAGATTCTATGCAGCTCTCCTTGTTAGTCTGAAGGCCCCAGGGGGAGGGACTCAGGGTGGATCACCTGTGCCTATGATTACAAAGGCCCATGACAGAAGTATGGGGCCATGGGACTCTCTCTCAGTCACTATTTCTTTGTGGTAAGGATCCTCCCCTGACTCCACCCAATCCTGGGTGGGTGGCTGTTGTGTCTTGCTGTTTTTGTTCTCCATGGCTTCTGTTGCTTCCTTGCTGAATCCCAACATGTCCTCTTGGAAGATCCAGTTGAAGTGCTAGTGTTTACTGGCCAGTCTATTTCCTTTTCACAAGAGTGGAGCATACTAGCTGCTTCTAGTAAGTCATCTTGGCACTTGATCACAAAAGACATTTGTTTTTCACAGTTCTGCAGGCTGGCAAGTCCAAGTTAAAGGTGCCAGGAGACTCGATTCTTGGTAAGAGTTCTTCCTGGCTTGGAGACAGCTGCCTTCTCATTGTATTTTCACTAGGAAGAAAAAAGAAGGTCTAGTGTCTCTTAATTGGATAAATTTTTAAAACCAAAATTATTGAAGGTGATTCTAATACACCTTTCTCAGTAACTCATATACATATACCGGATGCATTATTAGTATTATTAGTGTATTTAAAAATATACAATTTCTGGCTGGGCGCAGTGGCTCATGCCTATAATCCTAGCAGTTTGGGAGGCCAAGGCGGGCGGAACATGAGGTCAGGAGATGAAGACCATCCTGGCTAACACAGTGAAATCCCGTCTCTGCTAAAAATACAAAAAAAAAAAAAAAAAAAAAAAAGCTGGATGTGGTGGAAGGCACCTATAGTCCCAGCAACTAGGGAGGCTGAGGCAGGAGAATGGTGTGAACCCAGGAGGTGGAGTTTGCAGTGAGCCGAAATCGTGCCACTGCACTCCAGACTGGGTGACAGAGAGAGATTCCCTCTCAAAAAAATAAAATAAAATAAATAATTATATAAAAATATACAATTTCTGCCCTTATTTATCTATATAATTTTGTATAATTATTTTATGATTGCTTATTATTCATTTTAGTAGCCACTTTGAAAATAATTAAAGTTCGTATAAAAATAAACATTAATTTAATAAACTAACAGAATAGCATATAAATTTCCACTAACATCCTATCAAAATTTATAGAATTATATTATTTTATAAGTCATTTTAGTGCTATATAAAGTTAAGAAAAATGGCCAAAAGTCTAAAAAAATTAAAAAAAATAGGAATAGAAAAAGGAAGAAAATTTATTTTTTAAGTTAAAAAATCTTTTTTTAAATGTAGAGAAATACATGTTTTTAGGAGAAAACATACCTTTAATCACAAGAAAAAAGTGCCTTTAAAAATAAAAATATTATATAACATAATAATATAAAAGTTTCTTTTGAAGTTTGAAGTTGTTATAGTTTTAAAATTGTATGTATTTGGCATTTCTTTTATTTTGCTTTATGTTAACATTCAAATTTCATCTTCAAATTTTAATTATCCTTAAAAATTTCTAGGTGCCTGTTAGTTGAATTCTAGACAAAATTTATCTTTACAACTTTTTTTTATTATACTCTAAGTTCTAGGGCATATGTGCACAACGTGCAGGTTTGTTACATATGTATACATGTGTCGTGTTGGTTTGCTGCACCCATTAACTCGTCATTTACATTAGGTATTTCTCTTAATGCTATCCCTCCGCCATCTTTTTACCTGCTATACAAATATATTTTTATGCAATATCAGTGTCATTAATATAGTTAATGATATAGTTAGCATAGTTAATTACAAAATGTAGTAATTTTATTATTAAATGTTATAATTTTAAATTATTATTGATGGTTTTTACAATATGTATCATATTAGTAATACACCTTAACACACCAAAAGTATGTCAGCCCATAATGATGTTATTTTACTCGTTTATTTTAGTTTCATGTTTGAAATTTTTATGTTCAGCTAATAGAAAAAAAATAACAAGACAGAGAAATACAAATATAGCAAATATCGTCCAAGCAATAATCCCCGACTGAACAATGCCAAGATATACATTGTCTGATTTCTTCTTTCATTTAGATATTTGCATGAATTTTAAAGCTTTTGTATATTTTTTATTTTATTAAAAATAATTTTCTGTCTTGCTTAACATGTTACTTATTTAAAAACATAAAATATTTAATCTACTTCATATCATCCAAATATATGAATTAGCTCATTTTCTCTTCTCTATATATGATCTTGTGTCTTTATTCAGACAAAATAGTTCTGTCATTTAAATGCTTCCTTATCTTTAGCATAGTGTGATTTTTCTTTTTAAAATTATTATAGTTCAATAATATATCAAGCTAGTGGGAGAAAAGCAAAGGTGAATTAAACTATGTTTCAGTAAAATGTAAAAAAAAAAATCTGATTTTAAGTAATTACTAACTATGTACAGTCACGAACTCATGAACCAACAGTATAGAAGAAATAATTGGTGCGATTTGGGCAAACTACAAAAAGCCAAGAAAAATAAAAAGATCTTTTTATATGATCATTCTTAATTAGAGCCACCGACAGTGAATGTAAGAATGTTTAATGAATGTGACCTATAAAGCTTTGCTAGATTCTGACTGACTCAGAGGTTATATATTACTTCTCACACTTCTTTATTAAAATTATTTTATTTTTAACTTAAGCATCATTTTTATAACTAAAGTGACAGTTATACATGAACAAGTATAATAGTTTGTCTAAAATATTTTGTACCAAAACAGGAAGACTGAAGTGTGAATAATCTCAGTAAAAAAGTATAAAATATATTTTAGACATGCAGTCATTCATTGAAATGTACACATGAAGTAAATCAAGTGACCTCATTATTGAATAAATTGACTGAGAAATATATGAGGTTGAATTAATTTCTTCTTCCACAGAATTTTTTTATTTATTTCATTTTTGTTCAATGTTTCTTGATATAAAATAGATTATTGTCTATTATTTTCAGATGTCTCAGAAATCATTCCAGTTCTTTCCTATGGTCTTCAATATGTTTTTAAAAATTAATGCAAAATGTGGACCATTTAAAAACTAGATTTTCTCAAAGATTCAGTGTTGAAGGTAGTGTCCCTGGAGATTATTTGTTAAAGAATGTTTAAAACTAACTAGCACATGCCTAGTCTTTGACATGATTTGTTTTGTAAGATCCTTGTCATCATGATATGTATTCAGGAAAAGGAGTATTCTCAGATTACAGATAAAGAAGCTAAGTCAGACATGTATTGAGTGTGTAACTTGATGTGAGCCATAAATAAAAATGTGCCAAATATATTAGTTAATTGTATAAATCTAAAGCATTCTATAATAGTATATTATCTCTGGCTGGTGAATCTAGCAAACACAACATATAGTTATCTCTCCATATAGGTGGGGATCAATTCCAGGGGCACCTTCATGTACCAAAATCCACATATACTCAAGTTTCCCAGTTGGCCCTGTGGAACCTGTTTATAGGAAAAGGCAACCCTACAGAAAACACCACATTTTTTATTGAGTTTGGTTGAAAAAAAAATATGCATATAAGTGGACCTGCGTAGTGTACACATGTGTTCAAGGGTCAACTGTAGCTGAGAGCAAACCACATTTAGTTTGTACATATATTTGAGAGAGAATATTTGTGAAGTGTTTTATTTTTTTAAAAAAAGCTAACTAAAGAACTAAAAGAACCAAAAGCAAACCAAAATATAAAAAATAAACATTTTTCTAGCTCTGCAATGTAAGACATTTACTTTAAATTATTCAAATGTACCTAAACAGGAATCTAATTTAATTTCAAGTTTATGCTATTTTTGAAGTAAGAAACATGCTGTGTCATTTATGAAACTAGAAATATATGATTGAAAAAGAGTCTACATAGTGAGAGAACTTGACCATAATCTTTGAAAGTAAAATCAAACGAAAGCTTATGTAAAAAGTGTGATCATTAGGCTTTAATTTTTAAATATGATAATAAAATGAGATGTTGAATGTTGCTAAAATGTTTAAATATGTTATGGTAACAGCATACATGGAATATTATACATTTATTCAAATTATGTTTTAAAAATAATGACATAAACATACTTCTTATACATTATGATTGAAATGCTGAGGTTTTATTTAATACATAACCAATAAAGCTAAGAAACCCTTAAAAATCAAGATGTACTCCTTAAATAAAATATTGAGTGAGTACTTATAAGGCAATAAGTTTTGTAAAATATGCTAAAAATTTTTAAAAATTCTCTACATATTCAAGACATACTTGAAATTACTGTGGGTTTTGTTCCAGACCATCACAATAAAGCAAAAATCACAATAAAACAAGTCAACAAAAATTTTTGGTTTCTCAATGCATATAAAAGTTATGTTTACATTGTACTGTTAAGTGTGTAATAGTATTATGTTTAAACAAATAATGTACTTACCTTAATTTTAAAAAGCTTTATTGCTAGGTAATGTTAATCATCTGAGCCTTCAGTGAGTCATAATGTTTTGGTTGCTGGAGGGTCTTGCCTCAGTACTGGTGGTTGCTGACTGATCAGGGTTGTGATTGCTAAAGGTTGGGGTGGCTGTGGGAATTTCTTTTTCTTTTTTTTTTTTTTTTTTTTTTGAGTCAGAGTCTCACTCCGTTGCCCAGTCTGGAGTGCAATGGTGCCATCTCAGCTCACTGTAACCTCCACCTCCCAGGTTCAAGCAATTCCCCTCCCTCAGCCTACCAAGTAGCCAGGATTGCAGGTGCCTGCCACCACACCCAGCTAATTTTTGCATTTTTAGTAGATATGGGGTTTCATTTTGGCCAGGCTGGTCTCCAACTCCTGACCTCAGGTGATCTGCTCTCCTTGGCCTCCCAAAGTGCTGGGATTACAGGTGTGAGCCGTCGTGCGCAGAGTTTCATAAGACAGCAATGAAGTATGCTGCATTGAATGACTCTTTCATGAAAGACTTCTCTGTAGCATAGGATATCATTTGATAGTACTTATCCACAGTAGAACTTCATTCAAAATTAGAGGCAATCCTTTCAAACCCTGCCATTACTCTATCAATTACATTTAGGGACTATTCTAAATCCTCATTGTTATTTCAATAATGTTCACAGTATCTTCACCTGGAATAGATTCCATCTCAAGAAACCACTTTCTTTGTTCATCTATAAGAAAGAACTCCTCATCTATTGGTTATATTACAAGATTGCAGCAATTCAGTGACATCTTTAGGCTCCACTTTTAATCCTAGTTCTCTTGCTATTTCCATTACATCTGCAATTACTTTCTCCTCTGAAGTCTTGAACCCCTCAAAGTCATCCATGAGGGTTGGAAGCAACTTGTTCTAAACTCCTGCTAATGTTGATACTTCGGCCTTCTTCCATGAATCACAAATGTTCCTAATAGTATCTAGAATGGTGGATCCTTTCCAGAAGATTTTTCAGATCCATCAGAGGAATCACTATCTATGACAACTACAATCTTACAAAATGTATATATTAAGTTATAAGACTGAAAGTCAAAATTGCTTCTTGATCCATGAGCTACAGAATTGGTGTTGTGTTAGGTTGCATGAAACAACATTAATGTCCTTGTATATGTTCATCAGAGCTCTTGGGTGACCACGTACATTGTCCACAAGCAGTAATATTTGAAAGAGAATCTTATATTTGGATTAGTATGTCTCAACATTGGGCTTAAAGTATTCAGCAAACCATGTTATAAACAGGTGTTCTGTCATAAAGGCTTTGTTGCTTCATTTATAGAGACAAGCAGAGTAGATCTGGCATAATTCTTATTAGCCTTAGGATTTTCAAATGGTAAATAAGCATTGGCTTCAACTGACTAGCTGCACTAACCCCTAACAAGAGTGTCAGTCTGTCATTTGAAGCTTTGAAGCCAGACATTGACTTCTCCCCTCTAGCTATGAAAGGCTTAGATGAAATCTTCTTTCAATATAAAACTGTTCTGTCTACATTGAAAATCTGTTGTTTAGGGTAGTCACATTCATCAATTATTTTAGCTAAATTTTCTGAATAATTTTCTGAAGCTTTTTCATCAGCAGTTACTGTTTCACTTTCCACTTTTATGTTGTTAACATGGCTCCTTTCCTTCCACCTTAAGAACCAACCTTTGTCAGCTTCCAACTTTTCTTCTGCAGTTTTCTCTTACCTCTCTCAGCCTTCATAGAATTGAAGAGCATTAGAGCTTTGGTCTAGATTGCGTTTTGGCTGAAGATAATGTTGTGGCTGATTTGACTTTCTGGCCGAACCACTAAAACATTCCAAATCTCAGCAATAAGGCTGTTTCTCTTTCTTACTGTTCCTGTGTTCACTGGAGTAGAAGTTTTGATTTCCTTCAAGAATTTTTTCTTTGCATTCACAACTTGGCTAACTGTTAAAAACAAGAGTTCTAGCTTTAAATCTAAGTTGGCTTTTGACATGTCTTCCTTGCTAGGCTTAAGTATTTCCAGCTTTTGATTTAAAGTAACACACATGAAACTCTTTCTTACACTTGAACACTTAGAGACCATTATAAGGTTATTAACTGGCCTAATTTCACTATTGTTGTGTCTCACAAATTGGAGTCACTAAGAGAGGGAGAGAGACAGGGAAGTTCTGTTCAGTGGAGTAGTCAGAGGACACACAATATGTATTGATTAAGTTGCTATCTCTTAAAGGTATGATTTGTGGTTTCTCCCCATATTACAATAGCAACATCAAAGATCACTGAATACAGATCACCATAACAGATATAATAATAGTGAAAAAGCTTGCAATATTGTGAGAATCACCAAAATGTGACATGGAGACATGGAGTGAGCACATGCTGTAAACAAAGTGGCTCTAGTAGACTTCCTCAATGCAGGCTTGCCACAAACCTTCAATTTGTGAAAAAGGCAGTATGTGAAGTGCAATATAGCAAAGGTATATGTAAGGTACACCAGTACATCACCATGATAGGCCCAAACTTTATACCAGGCACTACCAAAAGAGTAAAATTAGCACAACAGTTAGCATAGACAACATGACAACTTTTGTATGGCCATAGTATAGTTTCAGATATTGTTCACATTCTCTGCAACAAAAGAAGTTAAGATACATTACAGAAAGGAGAATATGAAAGCAGTATTAGTAAAAGGGAATATCCCAACAATAGGAAAGCACCCCATTTGGATATTTTAAAAAATTCTAAAAATTATCTTGTGAAAATGTGAAATCCATATTTTAAAGGTCTTTGAAACAGAGAAAAATAGACTAAAATTTTATTAATTAAAGTAAATGTTAACTCCAATAAATGAGGAGAATTAGAATGCATTAAGGTGTTTTAAAATTATAAAACTTACTAAAGAAATTTGGAAAAAAATGCGTATCGATAATACTCATTTAAGAAAACATGGTCACGATTTAGTCAAATCTCATCTTTTGTCCCTTGTTTTTGTTTTTAAAAGTTGTAATAATAATTGATATTTACTCAATATTTTCATATATTGAGTAAAACCATATACCAAACAAAAATTGCATCCTTTATATAAGTAGAGAAATTAGGCTTAAATAAATAACAAGTGAGAGGCCATGGTGCCAACCTACTTTGTCATTTTTCTTTCGAAAATCCTAAGTTATTTGTTGTCAAAATTATCAATATTTTATATTTTGTTGCTCTTGCAAATAAAGCATTTCTAATTAAAGATCTTAGGGCTTCACATATCCTTCAGATAGCTGGTAAAATGCTGCTTTTTGCTAGAAGCCTTCTCCGCCCTTTCTATATAACAGCAACCTCTCTTCTCAGTTTCTTGTCATCTCCAGTACACCTTCTGGCTGCTTTTCTAATTTTATTTTTCCCAAGCACAACTTAGCACTTTACTGGAAGTCATCTGTTTTCTGCTTCACAAAGCAAGGACTTGTCTCCGTTGTGCCCAGCTCTAGTCTCAGGGCCTAGAAAAGTGCTCAGTGTGTAATGTGCACCAAATACATGTATATTGGATTAATATTTAAATGCGTATATACTTAGCTGTGAATAAATAGCATCAATATTTGTCTTTTAAATGTTAAAAATATAAAGTGTATAGCCTTCAAAAGTACACTGTAGCTAAACAATTTGAAGGTGATGAAGAGGACCCTGAAACAGGAATGGATTCCTAATTCCTAGCAGGGATTTAATGGCCATCACGGAGCAGCCAGATGTTATAAGATAAGGATATAAGATGTGAGAGGCATGGCAGGTAGGAATAGGGCTAACATATATTTTACTTAAAATTTTTGAATTAGCTATATCGAAAAAAGTTTAACACATGTTACCACAGCAAACACTCTAAAAACTCTACTAAGAATTTTGGCTTAGATCAAGGCCAACGTTGCTCTGGACATAAAATGGCCTTTTACACATGATGATGATCTTTTTAAAACCAAGTAAGTTAAGTACATTATTTAAAAGATTTTCATCCTGTTTTACCTGTTATTTCACTACTAAAGGATTTTTCTACTCTGAGTTCACTTTATCATTCTTTTTTCAGAATTTTATCTGTGCTTATTTTAAATAAACATGAAAATTACTACCATTTAAGATAAATGTCCTTTTATCTTTCAATTATTTTTCCAGAGCAGTGCTTTAAGTATTCATATAATTATGAGAGTTTCTAAAATTTTACATATTTTATAACAGTTCATTCTGTGTGAGTTTTCTTTTAATTTTTATAAGAAATACCTTGAGAGCAGTGATACATAATATATTATGCAAAACCTGAAAAAAATAGTAAGTGATTTCCAGCATCAAAGGTCATTTATTCTTCTGAGAGCCTAGTGACCTTTAAGTTAATTTCCTATTTTATGGATTTTTATAAATTACTTAGTATGTGGGTTATGTGTACAGAAAGCACACCACGTAACTTTAAATTGTTCTCAAATCATTTTGTAAGTCATCAGATAAGTAGCTACTTAAGTAATCTATATATTTGTAATAAATATTTGTGTAGAAATAATAGAATGAGGAAGTCCTTTTTCATAACTTTGAATAAAACACTATTTCTCCAGTTAACCTGGAGGGCAAATAAACCTTTTAAAAATATAACAGAAAAGTTTGATAAGAGCACAAAGTGTGTATTAAGTAAATGTTACAAAGGATAAATGGAAGTGAAGTACCTGGATTATCCTTACTGCGAATTCAACACCTATAAGTGAATTATAAGTGCAATCACAACTATCACAAACTTTGCTCCATCTCATTTTGGAATTGTAACAGCCTCAAGGGCATAATAACTTTCAAAAGACAGTCACTGAGTGCCAACTATATGCCAGCCCATATGCTAGGTATGGACTGCTAGGTTTTTTTCTTACTAATTAGAATCACTTTACTGCTTGAAAATGTGCATTGGTGGTAAACCTATTATCAGCCCTTACTCTATCTTTAAAACTTTAAGTTAAATTTTTGATTTAATGTAGGATCATTTTATACACACACACACACACGCCACACATCGAAACATATAACTATTTTTCTTGAAATATCAAAATACCACAAAAGCATTATGATTTTGTTTTCCTAAAATGTTTTAGTGTAAATGACAGTTAGATCTGTAGTCTGATTGCCTTAAAAAGTTGTTTCATCTCTCTGAACTTGAATTATTATTATTATTTTTTTTGAGATGGAGTCTCGCTCTGTAGCCCAGGCTGGAATGCAGTAGCACGATCTCGGCTCACTGCCAGCTCCACTTCCCAGGTTCACGCCATCCTCCTGCCTCAGCCTCCTGAGTAGCTGGGACTACAGGCGCCCACAACCAAGCCCGGCTAATTTTTTGTATTTTTAGTAGAGACAGGATTTCACCATGTTAGTCAGGATGGTCTCGATCTCCTGACCCGGTGATCTAACCCCCTTGGCCTCCCAAAGTGCTGGGATTACAGGTGTGAGCCCGAACCCTGAACTTGAATTTTTTAATCTGTAAAATGACATGATAATATTAATATGCTGATCAAAGTTTGTTTGCTCTCAGATCAATTTCCTCAGCAGTTTTCTTTTATTTTTTCACTGTAACAGAAATCTGCATTTCCCATGCTTCCTTGTCATCTAGTCTTTGGGTAGATTCAGGCAAGGGAAGGCAAAAGCCAAAGATTGAAGGGCAGGAAAAGGCAAGGAGAAGGGCCACTTCTGTTTTTGTTTGTTTGTTTTCTCTGCTTCTAATGACACCTACATCAGAGATCATATTTCTCCCTGGTCCCATTTCTCACCAGCAGTAATTCTACTGTGAAATGGCTCATTACTGGATCTCTGGAACTTTAGTTTCTCCCATTGACCTTACTATCATGAGGAAAGGATTAGTTCTCTGCTAGTGCTAATACTTTCATCACTATTCCTTGCTTTGTTTCTTAGTTATTTTCACCCTGATGTTACCTGCTCCACATAATAAAATCAGATTGTTTGTAAGTCCTAGACTAGTTTCTGCCTTGCTGGCTATATCCTCAATGAAGAGCAAATATTTACCTCATGGGAGAAATAGACGTAATGGATTTAGGAGTTTAGCAGTTTACAGGGCACAAATTAAATCTCAATAAATATTTACTCTGAGTAAAAAAGTACAAAATAGAAGTACAATTCTTTTTTATTGTCATTGATTTCAGAGCAAAATGAATCAACAGTTGACAAATTAAGGATTAACTTATGCAAGATTATTCAACAAATATTTATTATTCATTTGCTCTATGCCAGAAATGTGTCTTCATGCCAGGTTAAGAAAAAGAGAAAACAGAAAAAAAAAAATAGCTGTCCCTGACTAAAAGAGCTTATGTTCTTTCTTTTTGGGCGAGAAAGGCAGTGAAAAATTAAAAAAAGAAATGCAGTATTAACATGCGGATAAGTTCTAGGGTGAAATTTGAATGCAGATCCAGAGTGACTGTCTGCCTCTCAAAAGAATTCTGCTGAGATGTCCAGAAGTAAGTAGAGTAGCAAGCAAATATCTACAGCGCATGTCTCTTTTAAAGACAGAAAAACAAAGTGGTTTCTAAGGTGGGTGAATCTTGGCATTTCCAAGAAATATCAGGAGGCTCTTAAGGATAGAATGACCAAAACAATGAGGGCTGTGATAAAATAAATTGGGGGAGGTATGGAGAAGGATCCCATATTGTTGCTTTCACAAACAATGACAAGGTTTTGGGTTTTACTTTGAGAAGGGGAACAATTAGAAAGCTATGAGCAAGACTGTGAAATTATTTGATTTATGTTTTATAATCATTCTGACTCCTGGCTGAAAAACAGCCTCTAGGAATGAAAGTGAGAGAAATAGGGTCATCATTTATGAAGCTATTCCAATGATTCAGTGCTTTGGCAGTTGCCTGGACATGGCTAGTAAGAGGTAAAAGTAATCTGATACATCTTAAAGGCAGGTGTTCATGGATTTGATATGGCAAATGAAAGAAAGAAGCCAGTATGTGTTATATTCCTTGAGCCAAAATTGAGGTGTAAAATAAGCATGCCCACATAAATGGTTGATTATGTTCTTAAATGAAGGAGAAAATAGTTGCAGTGATGTTAAGTCATCAACCATTTAAAATGTTGCTTTTGAAAGAGATGAATCAAGGAAGGGATGGACATGAATTTTCCTTACCTGAAAAGCTAGTGAAAATTAAGAGTGACATGAACAGGATTAAAACTTTATTTTATAGTGGTACTGAGATGAAACATCACACTATCTGACTTCATAGCTTAAAAATATAATCACCCCACCAACTTCTCACTCTTTTCAAGGATTTTGTGAGTAACCAGCTTTAATTTGGAAAACCTAGACTTCTACATACAGATTGTTATGTTTGTGAGTATGATTATTTCTATCATTTTGTTTTACATTGTGCTTTATCATTCAATAATTAATATCTATCATTTCCCATTAACTAATTTATTTTATGACCATTTATTATTATTATTACCCTATGGTAGTCAATAATTACTGATACATATTCCATTGTTTTTTGGGATTTGATATAGAATCAGAGAAGTTTGTTGCCAACTCCTTTTTAGTTGAATATATTTTTTTTGTCTTATATTTAGTTTTGGTAAAACTTCAGATTTTCCATCTTGCCCCACTATTTATGGCTAAAAATCATATCCAAATATGACAAGGTTTAGGAACACACACAGTTACTGAACACATGTTAAAGTATAATAACACAGAATACATTTTTGAAAGTAAGTTTATTAAAATTAGCAATATATTTCCAGTTATATGCATAAGGATATACCAACATGGATTTTGCCTGCCCAATATTAATTTTCTCTTAATTTCTTACTTACAGAACTTCAATTTGGTCATGAGTCTAAGCCCCAAATTATGTTTGCTATCATGTACTCATGACAGCTCTTTTTCTTGATTTTTCTAGCCTTTATCCATTTGGAAATGTGAACCACCTTTTATAGGTGAGATACAGTATAGCTGAACACTTCTCTAAAGGTTTCTGTAAAAAAGCATAAATGTACAAGCCTATCATCCTGATTCTATTTAGTTTGCCTTGAATATGAATGTGATAAATGAAGTAAGATCTCACATCTTGCAACATGAAGTGGGAGAAGGGTCAACATAGAAGAAATGTCAGAAGAAATGAACCAATAGAAAATTCCTCATTTGCTAAATTTTGTTAAAAGAAAAAATAGATTTTAATATTAATCTGTTCTACACAGGCAAATGTTAACTGCAATGAAAATGTCTTTTAGATAATTCAGAACACTTTCCATCCTTGGTAAAAGTATTCATTTTACTGACTCACTATTATATATTTTGTTAAGTTAGAAACTCATATTCAATCAAAGGAAATAAAAGTTCCCCCTAATTTCTAGGAATATAAAAAATAGGTACACATAGCTTAGATAATATTTTCTATATTTGTCCAAGTAAATCAGTTTAGTAATTGTTTGAAATACTTCCAATTGATATGAGTCCAATTTTAGAAGGAATTTTAGTTGGAAATGTTATTCTCTTTATGAAGATGTAAATGGCTGTGTTTACTGGCCAATATTTACATACACATACAGTCAATGAATGTTAATTTGCACACAGTGGCATATGTAATTCAAAGTTCATTTTATTAGTTAATTTAGATATGGTTCAATGAGAGTCTCAAACTGAGGGCATAGAGTCATATAACATACTCTAGAAGAACAACTTCTCACGAAAACTAAAATAAATTGCTTTACCATGTTTGCCTTTGTATTTCACTTTTTCTGTTCTGAAGAATGAGCATGGTAAAATTTACATATATCTAATGCATATAATGGGCAATGTATGTATTATTTTACAAATTACTCTTAACCAGAAGAGTTCTGTTGGATTTTACCATATGGCCAGCTTCATCTTGCCTTTCAAACTTATGTAAGTAATTTTTCTGAATCTCTTTTTTTCCCATAACATACATGCTGCTGAGTCCACTCCTCCAAACTAAGTAAAGATAGGAATGCTCATGGCCAAATCATAAGTATAGAAAGTGACTTTTGAACTGATGAAGACTTTCTTCTTGTCTACGCTTTAGTCAGGCTTCTAGGAGCACTCTTTTGGACTCTACTTTGTCCTTGGGCCCTGTCTTTACACTGCCTAGTCCAGCTGTTGCAAGAATGCTGCTAAGTCACTTTAGAGAGAATCTCCCACTCTTGATATCTGATCACTCTGGCTTGCCTTCAGCAAGAATCCTCTTACGTTAGCTAACAAGAAATCCCCTACCCTTGATGTCTCCTCTTAGTAATTTGTATTCATCGACAACCTTTCACTCTGCTCATTAGCTGCACTTCCCAGATATCTTTGCTGTGTTCAGAGTTGAACCTTATCTCTCTTCCTATTAGAATCATCTTGACACCTATCATTTTAATCTTAAATAAAGTGATCCTTAACCATTTTAACAAGTGTTGGAATTTTTTTTATTTAGCAGAACTAATAAATTTTTTGCAAACTATTGAAATAGAAATATTCTATTATGGCCTGCAGATATTTTTCTCAATTATAATTCACTTTCATACTGTAAAAGTATCTTTGCTTTGTGTATATCTTTTTCATACAAAAACTTTTAATTTGGCAGGGAACAGTGGCTCACGCCTGTAATCCCAGAACTGTGGGAGACCCAGACGAGCGGATCACCTAGGTCAGGAGTTGAGACCTAGGTTTTGCCTGGCCAAAATGGCAAAACCCCATCTCTACTAAAAGTACAAAAATTATCCAGGCATGGTTGTGGGCACCTGTATTCTCAGGTACTTGGGAGACTGAGGCAGCAGAATCACTTGAACCCAGGAAGCAGAGGTTGCAGTGAGCCAAGATCAGGCTGCTGCACTCTGGCCTGAGTGATAGAGTGAGTGAGACTCTGTCTCAAAAAACAAAAAACAAAAAAACCTTTTGATTTATTTTCCAGAGGTCTATTTTTAATTTAGTAACAAGATTTTAAAAAATATTTATAAAATTAAATAACAATGGAATGTTAGAACTAGGCCCTATAAAATATAAAATTGTCAAAATTGGTTAGCATGATTGTAGCTTCAAGGATCCTATTGTTAATGTGGCAACTTCTGAAACCAAACATCATCATGCTTGGCATCAAGAGCTAAAGTAGTCATGAGTTAATGGAGAAGAACAACTAAGGAATTGGCTGCTGAAGTAAAGTTTATGCTAAATTTAAATGAAATGAAATAACAAAGTAGTTTGAAATGAACATTCCATTGATTATTTTTAAAATTTTATTTATTAACAAAGTAGCTTATACTAACTGCCCACTGTCTACCCCAATAGTTACAGCAATAACATATAGTTAACATTTGTAATTAAATATTTCATTTCATACAAATAGTATTTTAAAATTCAAGTGTTGATTTTTAAGCCTTTGAATGTTTGGCTGTTTAAAATTTAAGTGCATATAAAAATTGTAGAAAAGGGTCATTATTAATAAAATATTCAAAATATGGTAAATTATGCATGATGATTTAATATATGCAAATTGGCAAGTGATGTGAATAGTACATTTGAATAGAGAAAATATGTACATAAATGAATGGTATTTCAGAATCTAAGCAAATTGATGACTATATTATGTACTTGTCCCCAATGTAAAAGAAATATTAATTAGAAAACTTTTTTTCACTAAAGGGCTGAACATAAAGTGTGATGGCAAATTGGTGTGTTCTTGTATTTCTTGTCTTTAAGAATTCTTTTCAGTATATTTTCACTTAATGTTTTAGCAACATTTTTCATCATCCTTTTACACTTATAGCTGGACTATGCTTAGTGATAGAAAATAGTTATATAACGGGATTATACTTGGCCATATGAATTTGATGGTATGAGTTAATCTGTGTTTCATCTTACTTGTGTTTACTTGTAAGTCATTGATGCTAATGTTATTAGTAATTTTTAGAGGGTAGAAATGTTTTCTATATGACATTTTTGAGAAAAGGAAGTCAATCAATCCCATTTGATATGCAACAGAAATAAAGATCTCTTATTTCAATTTTAAAATGCTTTATAACTTACATTGCTTTGTTTTATGCATTATTAGTTTTGATCAGATACAAAATGAGTCAGTAATGTCATCTAACCACATGTTTGATACATTTTTTAAAGAAAAATTTCCAAAATACTATAACTGAGCAATAGGCTAATACTTCATAAATTAAAATATTTAAATATTCAATCTTTCTGAGTGGATATTTGCTGCATATCTGATAACTTGGCCTAATTCTGTAATTGGGATGAGAACTACCCAATTTTATTGGTAACCTCTTTTCTGCTCTGCAACTTTGGAAATACTATGGAGGACTCCAAATTCATTTGAGACAAAAATATTAAAAATGTAACCCCTGATTAGGATTTCAGTTCCAAAGCTCTCCTTGGAGGGATATAGAGCTGGAGAAAATCACATTTATTTTTCGTCTCCTTAATATTGATATATAAAATCAGGTTAAAATTAGTATCAAAATGGGAAGCCTGCATTGTAAAGCGGCTGGAATAATACACTCTGCAATATGAAGGAAAAAGGAAAAATTTAGTTGATTTATTTACCTAACTATAATTTTTTAAAGAATTTTAAGTTTCTAATAAATTTAACTATAAATTTTTAATTTTCTATCTTTCATTTAGTACCATCTATATAAACTTTTCCAGGCTACTTCTCTGAATCACCTGGCAAAATCTTATAATTTACCACCTAATTGAATAAAACACACACACAAAAATAATCTATTTTGAATAATAAACATTATTTGTAATTATATTGTTGAGATTGAGAGTAATCATCAGGTGTGGAAAAACTATTGAGGAAATTTTAACAATTTAAAATGTAATAATCTTTTTTGTATTATGTGTGTTTTATACTCAGAAGTGCATATGTTTTATAAAAGTATGTGAATTTATAAATGTGGTCAATATTAATATTAAATTGTATCTTTTAATAGTATCTTCAATTATCTTTTTTTGCTGCTGGATTCCATTTAGAAAAAAAAATGTTCTATATAGCAGTGTTGCTTTCTTTTTCTTTTCTTTTTGCTTTTCTTTCTTTTTTCTACTGATAAAGTATTTACTTGATCTTGGGGAAGAGGTATATAATCAAGTGACCACATTTTTCTTTGTTACATATTATTCAAAATTTATAATCAATCTTTCCAAATTGTAATCGGTCTGAAACCCATTTGCATTACTCAAATTATTTAGTGACTGTAAAAGTTTCAGAAACATATGAAAGTTACAAATTAGCTTTAAAGGTGTCATGTTTAAAGCAGTTGTTTTCAAAGCTAAGTGATTATCCATTATTATGTAACTAGTATTCTAAATATCACATCTTTGCATTGTTTGACTTTTAAGGCATATGAAATGTCTTGGATCAGAGAAATCATTTGCTTCACATCCCTAAGAGACAGACTCTATGGGTACTGAGTCATGCTAACAGTGGCAAAACCTGACAAACAATAAGCATCATTTTCAAATATTTTAAACATTTCACATAAAAATTTACTTTTAGCATACATTGCAGCCATCAAGGAAGCCTAAAGTAAGGAAAACCTCAGTGAAATATGATGAAGTTAATAAAAAGAAATAGCCATCATTTTATTTGTTTAAATTGCCACTACCTCTCATATAATTATGTACAATATATAACATAGGATAATTAAGTCAAACTGTGTACCTACAGATATGGAGAGCCTTTTATTTTAGGAAAACGTAAAATGTAAATTAACTGGTAAAGATGAGCTTTTCAATCTATAAAGCATAGACACTTTTCCTTAGTGGATTGGAAAAGGTTGTTATAAATCTGAAAATAAGATAGTTTTTCTATAGTAAATGGTAAAAAACACTTTCACATCTTAACCTTATCATAGTATCACAATGCTGGAATGTTTATACTAGGAAATAAGTAAGCTAATTCAATTATAAATTTCAGTAGAGGAAAGGATGAAGGTTAAAAAACACTATCTATTCAAATCCTTAGTCATGAGGTTGAATTCATTGAATCAGAGTGTGAATATATATCTATATTTGAGACAGAATGTGTATGTATGTGTGTGAGTGTGATTGTGTGTGTACAGTCATTAGATATTTGCCTCATGGACAGTGGAGGAAAACATTTGCTGAGCTGCTTTCCTACCTTAAAGATTTAGAACCGCACTGTTTTCAAGATATACTTTTTATATCTCAAATAATTTAATATGTTATGTTTAGTTGTTGATATAACAAGATATCTGAATACCCCATAATTGAAATTATACCTGGAAATAAATACTTGAAATACTTGCTTCAGTGACATTTGTGGAAGTATACATATTTAAGTTCAAATTATAGGTATATTGAACAAAATGATATTAGATTCTTCACTGGCTGCATACTTCTGAAACTTGTAAATAATTTGAAATTAGTTTCCAAGAACAGAAAGACAAATATTAGATAGGAAATACCAAATTCTTAAGATTCATATATATAAAAGTGAAATAAAAATCAAACTTAATCTTATCATGAATTTTCAACTGTGGCTTAATTTTAGAACTTGTTATAAAAATAGAAATGCTATTAATTTAATTATATTTATTAAAATCTAAAAATAGGTGATTATAGCTAGGACATTGACAAGTGTAACTATACATGAGTAAATATAACTGAGGATAGCAACACATGAAATATATCATAAAATTGAATTATTCTATAAATAGTATTATGTCTGGATTACTTAGAACTTGATTCCACTTAGAATGTCCCTGCTTTTATTTATTTATTTATTTTTGTAAACAAAATGAGCAAGAGGTTATTACACTTCATTCACTGCAAAAAGGTAACACCACATCAAAGATAACTCATATACTTGCAGAAATATGGAAGGTATTTCTTTCTTTTTTTTTGTTAAGAAATAGGGTCTCACTATGTTGCCCAGGTTGTAGTGCAGTGACTATTCAAAGGGGTCATCCCACTACTGATAAGCAGACGAGTTTTATTCTGCTCAATTTTTGAGTTGACCACTCCTTAGGCAACCTGGTGGTCCTCTGCTCCCTGGAAGCTAATATATTGATGCCAAACTTAGTGCAGACACTTCATCAGCATAGTGCATACAACCCAGAACTCCTGGGCTCAAGTGTTCCTCCCGCCTCAGCATCCTGAGTAGCTGGGACAACAGGTGTGTGTCACCTGGCTGAAAGGTATTTTTAAATACAAATGTTGTCCAGGAGTGACAGAAGCTGGAGAATTGGACTACTTGATGGAGGCTTTGTACAAGCTTTGAACAATAATAACAACAAAATTGAAACACCAAAAGTATTGTTTAATTAGCAGTTAACCACCAATAAAAGGAAGCCAGCCATTTCACACAGAGGATTTTGGTAATTGATTGCGTGATTCAAGGAAATAATATTATTAGGTGTGTATTAGTCCATTATTGCATTGCTATAAAGAAATACCTGAGATTGGGTAATTTATAAAGAAAAGAGGTTTAACTGACTCACAGTTCTGCATGCTGTACAGAAAGAATGTTGCATCTGCCGGGCATCTGGGGAGGCCTCATGAAATGTATAACCATGGTGGGAAAATGAAGAGGGAGCCGGTGCTTCACATAGCTGGGAGCAGGAAGAAAAGTGAGAGGTGGGGAGGTGCTACACCCTTTTAACAACCAGATTTCATAATAACTCACTCACTCACTATCATAAGAATAGCACCAAGGAAATGGTATTAAACTATTAAAAAGAAACCACTCCACAATCCAATAACCTCCCATCAGGCCCCACCTCCAACACTGGGTATTACAATTTGACATGAGATTTGGTTGGGGACATAGATCTAAACCATACTATTTTGCCCTAGTCCCTCCCAAATTTTATGTCTTTCTCAGTTTGCAAAATATAATCATGCCTTCCCATCAGTCCCCCAAAGTCTTAACTCACTTCAGCATTAACTCAAACATCCAAAGTCTAAAGTCTTATCTGAGATTAGGCAAGCCCCTTCTGCCTAAGACCCTGTAAAATTTAAAAAAAAAAAAAAAAACTCCCAAGATATAATGTATAATGGGGGTACAGGGATTGGGTAAATACTCCCATTTCAAAAGGGAGAAATTGGCCAAAAGTAAGGGGCTACGGGCCCCATGCAAGTCTGAAACCCAGTAGGAAAGTTATTAAGTCTTAAAGCTTAACAATCTCCTTTGACACCATCCAGGGCATACCACTGCAAGGGGTGAGCTACCAAAGCCTTGTGCTGCTCCACTCCTGTGACTTTGCAGGATTCAGCTCCTACAGCTGCTCTCAAGGGCTGGTGTTGAGTGCTTGCACCGTTTCCAGGCACACGGTACAAGTGCTGGTGGATCTGCCATTCTGGGGTCTGGAAGGTAGTGTCCCTCTTCTCATAGCTCCCTTAGATAGTGGTCCAGTAGGGACACTGTGTGGTGGCTCCAACCCCACCTTTCCCCTCTTCAGTGCCCTTGTAGAGATTCTCCATCAGGGCTCTGACCCTGCAGCAGATTTCTGACTGTACATCTAGGTTTGTTCATACATTCTCTGAAATCTAGCCTCAACTCTTGTACTCTGTGCACCCTCAGGCTTAATGCCACATGGAAGCCATCAAGACTTATGGCTTGAACCCTCTGGAGCAGCATCCTGAGCTGTACCTGGGCCACTTGGAGCCATGGCTAGAGCTGCAACAGATGAGATGCATGTAGTGGTGTCCCATTCTTCCTTCATTGTCCTCTGAGCCTGTGATGGGAGGAGCTGCCACCAAGGTCTCTGAAATGGCCTGGAGGGTATCCCTCATTTTCTTGGCTATCAGCATGTGCCTTCCTTTTAGTTAAGCAAGTTTCTGCAGCTTCCTTGAATTTCTCTCCTGAAAATGGGCTTTTTGTTCTACCACATGGCCAGACTGCAAATTTTTCAAGTTTCTACACTCTGCTTCCCTTCTAAATATAAGTTTCAGTTTGAGGTCATTTCTTTGCTCACACACATCAAAATAGTTTGTTAGAAGTAGTGAGATTACCTCCTGAATGCTTTGCTGCTTAGAAATTTTTTCCACCAGATACCCACCAGAACTTGAGATACTCTCAAGTTCAAAATTCCACAGATCCCTAGAGCAGGCGCACAGTGCAGCCAACCTTTTTACTAATGCCTAACTAAAGTCACCTTTGCTCCAGTTCCCATTAAGTTCCTTATCTCCATCTGAGACCTCCTCAGCCTGGACTTCATTGTGTGTCTCTATCAGTAGCTTGGTCACAACAATGTAACAAGACTCTAGTAAGTTCAAAACTTGCCCTCATCTTCCTGTCTTCTTCTGATCTCTCCAAACCCTTCCAATCTCTGCCCACTATCCAGTTTCAAAGCCACTTTCACATTTTCCTGTATGTTTACAACAATATCATATTCCTCTACCAATTTTCTATATTAGTCCTTTCTTACATTGCTCTAAAGAAATACCTGAGACTGGGTAATTTATAAAGAAAAGCAGTTTAATTGGCTCATGGCTCTGCACGTTATACAGAAAGCATGATGCATCTGCTGGGCTTCTGCAGGGGCCTCAGTAAGCTAACAATCATGGCAGAAGGTGAAGGGGGAGCCAGCACTTCACATGGCTGGAAGCAGGAAGTAGAGTGAGAGGTGGGGAGGTGTTATACACTTTTACCAACCAGACTCACAATAACTCACTCACTGTCACAAGAACAACACCAAGGAGATGGTGCTAAACCATTTAAGAGAAACCGCCCAATGATCCAATTGCCTCCCAACAGGCCCCACCTCCAACAGTGGGACTTACAGTTTGACATGTGATTTGGGTGGGGACACAGATCCAAATGATATCAATGTGTTAAAAGGAAAAGGAGATAGCAGTGGGAAATGGATATTTAACTTCAGTTTATGAGTTTTTATTTTAGAGTTCTAAAATTATGTCTTATACTGCCTCTACAAGTGCTAGAATAGTTTCTGTATTAAGTGGTAGATATTAATATCCAAATATCATACTTACCTTCTTTGACCTTGCAGTTTAGAGGGCATTTTAAGGAAGTAAACAAACACATTGATTTTTTTTTTTAAAGGAGACATTTTTCAGTAAAGGATGTAAGTATGTTAACATGATAGATATAGAAAAATTACAGATGGACAGACAGTCCTACATAGAAACCTAAGGAAGCATTTAACTCAGACACAGAGATTGAGAAGAGTAAAGTGGGTGAAATCTGGGAAAGAGTGCTTCCAGTAGAAGAAACAGAATATTGAAGGAACAGAGATCGATGTCAAGAGTTCAGGGAAACAAACCAGAATAAGAATGTTTAGACAAAAGGCTGATGGTAGAAGGATATTGAGACTGAAAGTTATAGAGAGCACAGGCTTACTCGAAAATTAGCAGACAAAAGAACATCTGTAAGTTCAATCATGAAGGAGTGCCAGAATTAAAGAGAAAATAAGGAAATAATAAAGGGAATCTTTTGATGTGAGGAACCAGTTGGGCTACCAACTGAGCCTGCCAGCCTGCCATTCCAGTGACAGTAGGAAATAAATGTTCTGTAAGTTATTTGGAAATTAGAAGACAAAGTAATTGTTTGTTCTATAGGTAGAGAAACATTTTTGTAAATGATAATACAGCTGTTCTACCGATTTCTCTTAATTTTCCAAATTTTTGAAGGGGTACACTATAATTTCATGATTTGTTCATTCTGATTTCCAACTCATATTTGTTCATCACTTTCTCTTTACTTTTTAAAAAGTTGAAAGACATTCATATCACAAAATTTTCACAGGATAATTTTTCTAGTTGCAACTGTAGATTTATGTGGATATATACAAATCTCTCTAGTGACACATCTAAAGATTAATATTATGTTCTATTCCATAGGGAGCAAATATACCACATGAAACATTGCAACTATGAATCCAACTAGACTGTACGGGAAACATATATTGAAAAATAAATTAAAATTATAAGTTCTATGAGAAAACACAAACATTTGAGTAAAAAAATGAGAAATGTTTAGTGGTGCCTTCTGCCCATGTTAGAACAAAGGATTCATAATGAACAACTTTCTTTTCATGTATTTCCTACAATTGAGTAAAATAATAGGACTAGGTAAGTTTACTGGTTTGCATTTTTTCATCTGGGTCTGGTTTTTCATTTCAATTGTTAGCCATTGTATTAACTACCTTCACCATTCAAAGGAATGAATGATCTGCCATAGTATTTTCTGCAGTTCCATCTCTTGTTTTCAGTATCATTCCAATTCTGCATCTATCTAATTTTGATCTCTGTTCTATTTATTTTCCTGATTCATAACATTTTGCTTTGTGCTGAGCTCCTAATTGTCTCTCTGTCATTCTCAAAATTTTAGCCCTATGGTCTAAAAGATGCCCAAAAGAATGTAGCACATTCTAGTATATCAGTGGGACAACATAAACAACTTGCTTAATTGTTAATCTATTTAAAAATGAAACAGTGTTTTTCATTTTTTCAATCAATTTAACGCTGACTAGATCCTATAACTACATTCTACTTTTTATAACTAAAGAACTCCAGAAAAATAAATGTAATAGCTTTGCTGGAAAAGATTAACCTTACAATGCCTTCCTAATGACCTTACTTTTTTTTTTTTGAAAAGTGTTTTCTGGTATACAAAAATAATATTCTGAAATATCTCTGATATTTGATTGCCGGATTTAACCTACATACCTCTGAACCTTGGTTTTTCAGACATGCAAACTGCTTAACAAGTTCCAATGCATTAATCAATGCACCATTGCATAACTTACAGTAAGAAAATTTGGTAGATATTTCAGCAATGCCATAAAATATGCTTCCATTTAACACTTTGAGACAACCAATACACTATTTATATTATTGAGACAAAACAAACCTAAGATCACAGAAAAATATTTATTTTAATAGAATGGTATTTAAGTAGATAGTTTTTTTGTTGTGTTTTTGTTTGTTTGTTTGTTTTTGAGATTGAGTCTCCCTCTGTCACCCAGGTTGGAGTTCAGTGGCCCAGTCTTGGTTCACTGTAACCTCCCCTTCCCAAGTTCAAGCAGTTCTCCCTGCCTCAGCCTCCTGAGTAGCTGAAATTACAGGCATGCACCACCACGCCTGTTTAATTTTTGTGTTTTTAGTAAAGATGGGATGTCATTATGTTGGCCAGGCTCGTCTTGAACTCCTGACCTCAGGTGATCTGCCCACCTTGGCCTCCCAAAGTGTAAGTATATAGTCTAAATGATTATGGGTTTCAATAGGTTTTGTTAATTTGTTTTAGTTGACATACAAGAGCACTACAAAACCACTTTATTTTATTTTAATTTTTATCAGTAAACTTCATTATATTAAAGGCCATATTGCCCACTGAATATGATTTTGATAAGCACAACTTCTATAATTTACAACTTACTGTATATGGTCTAATATAAATTACATTTAGCTATCTTGAATAAAAGATATGAATCCCCAAAAACTTAATATATAAAATAATTTCTACAATCAATTAAGCCACATGGGGCCTGGTGTGCAAGGGCTGCAAACAGCAGCATCCTAGGTAGTGTACAGCAGCCTGTTCCTTGTGTGCAACAGCCTTTGCCATTGGACATTTATGTCTTGGATCTAGTGCTTTCCCTAGTCTAGGTTTAAGACCGGATGTAGTATGCCTTTGGAAAGCCTCAGGACCCAGAGGTCAGAGTTCACATTGGCCATGTTCATCCATACCAAGCTGCAAACCTTGGAGCATGTGATTGAGGCCTTATTTAGGGCCAAATTCAAGTTCAGTGAATGCCCAAAAAGCCACATCTCAAAGAAGTGCAATTTTACTAAGTTTAATGCATATACATTTTAAGACTTGGTGGCTGAGAAACAACTCATCCTGGATGGCTGTGGGGTCAAATATAGCCCTGGAATCATGGGCCCCTGGACAAGCAGCTAGCCCTGCATTAGAAAAGAGCTGCCCCCTCTTTACGCATGCCCACCAGTGAATTCTATTTCCTGTACATCTAATAAATCTATCTATCTATCTATCTATCTATCTATATAAATAATTCAATAATATGCAGTAGATTAAAAAATAAACACAACTTGATGTCTAACTACCGTGGATATATTTTGTCAGTTATTAACATTCCCCTTTCAGGTTAATATCAAGTCAACAAAAATTTGGAGTTCTCTTGACCCTTTCCCCAATGTGTAAATTAGTAATATAATGTCAATATTCAGACAGGCAAATAAACTAAGCTCCCTTTGATGAAAACGACATGCAGTAAAGCTTCCCTGCTGAGAATCATCTTAGTTTGTGAAATCATAATCTGGAATGGCTATATCTGCAAAATACATTAAAAGAAAGAAAATATGAAAAACATAATCTACAATACTTTTATGTATATCTAATCATTTTATATTTCTTTTTTATTATACTACTTGAAATACATACATAAAGGATAAAGAGTTTCAACAAATCTCAAAAAGGAAACCTAATTATGTATAATATTCTGACTGATTTTGTTTGCTCACCAAATTGAAATTGAAAAGAAAAAATACAGCACTCTATAAAAAAATAAAATGATTTCAAAATATAATTATTGTCTCCCTTTGAAAATATAAATGTTTAAATAATGGTGAAATAGAGAACATAAACATTCACAAATATTACATATCCATTCAACATTTTCAGGTATTATTTTGTTTTGTTCAAACCTCCCCTTCTGTCATTTTTCTCTCCTTTCTTTATCTTTAGCATAACTGAGCTGCTTTCCAAACATCTGTAGTTATACCGGACATAGCATTTTCCAACATCAAACATGGTTTTTCTTAAACACCAGCTCCAAATATTAATTCCCAGGGAAAATGACATTTTCCATATATGAGAAATATTGGAACCAATATAACAAAACTCATTAACATTTATAACATTTGAAAATAATTTCACAAAAGTTTTATTTAAAAAAATTATATTGTAAATTTATGTAAGAAATTCTCTATCCATTATATGACTTGTATAACATCCACAGTATACTAAGAAAATATTTTTAAAATATAGGATAGGGTGTCTAAATAATAAATTTTTAAGACTGCTTAGAGCCACTATTAAAAATCTGAGAATAAGTCATGAATATTTTTTGATCTATAGAGATTATATATCAGCATGCTGGCATTGGCTTTTATTACAGAATAAGCATTTTAATCTTCATTCACTCTCATCAATTCACTATAGAAAGCAGCTTAAAAAAAAAGACCATCACTTGTAGAAAACAGTTAATATTTCGATGGTTTACCTGGAAGTTTACTGGGCATAAATTTATAAAATACATTTATGGATGGAAATAAACGGTTTTACTAAACAATATTACAGAATTCTGAATAGATGCTGATTAAGCAGCAAATCAACAAAACTGTTTATTTACCAGTTTGGTGGCTATTATGCTAATTAGATCATCTGTTTAAAATGTGTCCATATGGACAATTTTTCTGTAAATGTTTTCTTTATCTCCACATTGTGTGGTAGTATTTTCATAGAACCAAGTAGAAATTAACTTAAAAATTAGTTATTTAAAGATGACAATAGAAGGTTTTGAACTTTGAGTTCCAAAAGGCAAGCAAATATGTCTGAAATAAAATATATTATATATATTTAATTTCTAATTTAATTTACATATAAAATATTTTAAAAATTCATATGAATTTGAGATATTTTCACATTGATTGGACTGTTTTTGTACCTCATTTTGCTTGGTCACACTAAAGTGAGATTCATCATCTTGTGGCACCAAAGGAAAACCAGTGTGATTATAAGGAAATTATTATAGTTAGACAACTGTGCATTAATTTCATCATTAAGGACCAAATGTGTATACAGATATAAATACTTTTCTCAATACATTACTTGCAACATATGCACAATTATGTAACAATTATGGTGAACTAAGTCTCCTAGAAATTTCCAAAATAATTTTTTTGCCTTTTTTTAACCTCTAAATCCATATAAATCAAGGGAAAATATTCTTGCACATATGTATATTTAAACATGAACCTAGCCAAAAGTAAGAGAAATTTATAAAAGTATAACATATCAAAATGTGGAAATTTCTGTGTTTAGGGAAAAATCTATCCCATTAAGAGCTTGCATTAGAAAAGAAAAATTACCTTGAAATTATGATGAAAGCTTCCAACTTGTTATTATAAAAATGAGAGCAAATTAATTCTGAAGCAATCAGAAAGAAGAAAATAATAAAGGTTAATGAAGAAATAAACAACATTAAACGGAGAAAAATTATATAGCTAAGTAAATTAAACTAAATTTAGATCTTTGAAGTGATCAATAAAATTGTTAAATCTCTGGCCAGACTAAGGAGAAAATAATAGGAAATAAATAATTTACAAATTTTAAGAATGATAGAAGTGGCTGGGGGTGGTGGCTCATGCCTGTAATCCCAGCACTTTGGGAGGCCAAGGCAGGCGGATCGTTTGAGGTCAGGAGTTCCAGACCAGCCTGGCCAACATAGTGAAACCCTGTCTCTACTAAAAATACAAAAATTAGCTGAGCGTGATGACGCATGCCTGCATTCCCAGCTACTCAGGGGGCTGAGGCACAAGAGTTGCTTGAAGCTGAGAGGTGGAATTTGCAGTGAGTAGAGATCAGGCCACTGCACTCAAGCCCGGGCGACAGAACGGGACTCTGTCTCAAAACAAATAAACAAACAACAAAAAAAGAATGATAGAAGTAACATTTCCATTGTCCTACAACAGTTTAAGGATAACTAAATGAATACCATGATGAAATTTATAAATGTAAATTAGTTAATTTAGATTAAGTGTATAAATCCCTCAAAAGATACAAACTAAGGCAAACTCAAAAAGAAAGCAATAACATGCACATCCCTATATATATGTCTTAAATTTATTAATACCCACCTAGATAAACGAACTGACAAATTTTACTAATATTTAAGGAGATATAATTTATACATTACACAAAAGCTTAAGAAATAAAAAAGAGGAAACACTTTTTTTTTTTAAATAAGAGGTTGCTTTGTATTTTTTTTTACTATACTTTAAGTTTTAGGGTACATGCGCACATTGTGCAGGTTAGTTACATATGTATACATGTGCCATGCTGGTGCACTGCACCCACTAACTCGTCATCTAGCATTAGGTATATCTCCCAATGCTATCCCTCCCCCCTCCCCCCACCCCACAACAGTCCCCAGAGTGTGATATTCCCTTTCCTGTGTCCATGTGATCTCATTGTTCAATTCCCACCTCTGAGTGAGAATATGCGGTGTTTGGTTTTTTGTTCTTGCGATAGTTTACTGAGAATGATGATTTCCAATTTCATCCATGTCCCTACAAAGGATATGAACTCATCATTTTTTATGGCTGCATAGTATTCCATCGTGTATATGTGCCACATTTTCTTAATCCAGTCTATCATTGTTGGACATTTGGGTTGGTTCCAAGTCTTTGCTATTGTGAATAATGCCGCAATAAACATATGTGTGCATGTGTCTTTATAGCAGCATGATTTATAGTCCTTTGGGTATATACCCAGTAATGGGATGGCTGGGTCAAATGGCATTTCCAGTTCTAGATCCCTGAGGAATCGCCACACTGACTTCCACAATGGTTGAACTAGTTTACAGTCCCACCAACAGTGTAAAAGTGTTCCTATTTCTCCATATCCTCTCCAGCACCTGTTGTTTCCTGACTTTTGAATGATTGCCATTCTAACTGGTGTGAGATGATATCTCATAGTGGTTTTGATTTGTATTTCTCTGATGGCCAGTGATGATGAGCATTTGGTACAAGGAGGAACTGGTACCATTCCTTCTGAAACTATTGCAATGAATAGAAAAGGAGGGAATCCTCCCTAACTCTTTTTACGAGGCCAGCATCATTCTGATACCAAAGCCAGGCAGAGACACAACAAAAAAAGAGAATTTTAGACCAATATCCTTGATGAACATTGATGCAAAAATCCTCAATAAATTACTGGCAAAACGAATCCAGCAGCACATCAGAAAGCTTATTCACCATGATCAAATGGGCTTCATCCCTGGGATGCAAGGCTGGTTCAATATACGCAAATCAATAAATGTAATCCAGCATATAAACAGAGCAAAAGACAAAAACCACATGATTATCTCAATAGATGCAGAAAAAGCCTTTGACAAAATTCAACAACCCTTCATGCTAAGAACCCTCAATAAATTAGGTATTGATGGGACGTATTTCAAAATAATAAGAGGAAACACTTTTCAACATGTTTTATGAGTCTACCATTATCCCCATACCAAAACCATAAAAACGACATTTCAAGAAAATGTCCTGTAGACAAATATGTATTTAGATGATGAATTTAGATTTCAAAAACTTCAGCAAAATATTATCCAATTAAATCCTCTCATGTCTGTGTGTGTATGGGTGTGCATGCACGTGTGTTTGTAAAATATATCATTACTAATTGGCGTTTATCTTGGGAGCTCAAGATGGTTTCCACATTCAATCAACCCATCAACGTGGACTATGGTCACTTGAAAAGACCAGCAAATCCTCTACACAAAAGGCCACTAGAAATTCATTAAAACAGCCTTCCATCACTCTCGAAATTGACCAAAGCATTCAACTACCTGAGAAATATTTATGTTTGGAAAGCTATTGAAATGCAATTAAAAATATCAGGAAACCTGTTTTTACCTTTTGTCCTAATCTTGCTAAATCCTTCTTAATTTTATGAGACACTGCTTCTCCTTCCACTGTTCTTTTACTTTCTCCTTCCCCTTTGTTTTTGCCTCCCCCTTCCTCTCCCTTTTCTACATTCCTTCTCTCTCCTAAATGCTGTATGAATTTCCACATATATAATCATATTATTTACAAATAGGAAGAGTTTTACTTATTTCTTTCCAGTCTGCATTTATTTTATTCTTCCTTTTTTTCCTTACACACTGGATAGAACTCTAAGTATTTTGTTGAAAAAGAGTGATAAAAGCAAACATCTTTGCTTTATTCCTGAGCATACATGTGGAAAACATTCAGTGTTTCACAGCTAAATATGATGGATTTTTTGTATGCTCTTTATCAAGATGAAGGAATTTTCTGCTATTTTTGGTTTGCTGAATTTTTATCACAAGTAACTCTTGAATAGTGTCTTTTCCCCCTGCATTTATTGAACTGATCATGCATTTTCCTATTTTAGAATATTAATATGATGAACTATATTATTAGATTTTTTAAAATATTGCAACTGTCTTGCATTTCTGGAATAAACATGGCTTGGTCATGTGTCACTTTTTTACATAGTGTCATATTCAAGTTGTTGAGGATTTTGCATCTAGGGTATATTTGTAGATTTGCATCTAGGTTATGTTGGTCTAAAGTTTTGTTTGTTTCTTTGTTTTCCTTTTCTTTTTTTTATCATCTTTGTCTTCTTCTGTTTAAGTGTCATGCTTGCTTCATAAAATGAATTGAGAAGCATTTCTTCCTCTTCTGTTTCTCGAAAATTGTAGAGAACTCTTGTTTTTTGTTGTTATTTGTTTGTTGTTTTGTTTTTTCTTATTTTTATCCTCATACTGAGAACCAAACAGTCTGGAGTGCAAAACATGGTTCCTCATTTCAGTTAAATCTAGTACACAATGACAACAACCATCTTGGGTTAAGCATTGGCCTACAAACGGAAAAAAACCTTCAGGGAGATAGATGCTGATCTAGGCATTGTGAGAAAAGCTGAATTCATTTTTAATCATGAATGGCTTTTAAGGGAAGAAGATTTATTAACTAAAATAAATAGATTAGAGGGAATTCTCATCTATGAGGGAGGAAGTGATGGGATTCAACCTGGAAAAAATGATGAAGTTTTAGTGAACTTGGTAAGGTAGACTCAACAATTAATGATGGATAATGCTAGGACCCAACACTGGTAATGAGCTTGTATTATGACTCAATAGCATCACTTTATCACTTTAACACAGATGGAGGCCTAAATAACCATAGGGCAATGGTTCTTCTTAGATGCAGAAGGACACATTTATATAATCTTAGGGACCCCATCTCTGAGGTCACTCATAATTTATATTAATTCATTGTTATTGCCATTGCCCCAAGAATAGATAAGGATAAGACACCCTGTAGTACAGGTAGCAGAGATATAAACTATTCTTATTCTTGTGTCTTGTCTACAGGAAGGGAGTGTATCCTGGTGTATGACAGCATATAGTAGAGACCATTGTCAATTAGGGCCTGTGAACTGAGACAGGGTGACTGGCTAAGTCCACAACCCGTTAGAAACCCAGAAATAATCAAATCATGCTGAGTAGTAATAACACTTATTTATAATACTATACGGTATAAAGACAAGAACCAATTATGTTGAGTAGCTGTAACAAATAGCTCTATCATTCGTAATAACTTTTTCTGTAATAAAACTGAATTGTAACATGATCATACTGCAATATGACATTACACTAGCATTGTTGGTAAGATTCAACTATCTTATGTAGAGAAGTTATATAATGCTTATATTGATAATCAAATGTATTAAGATATTGAGTTAAAGCCTCTTCAGAATGTAATCTGGGTGAATAATAAATGGCCTGAGAAAACAGAATTTAGCTAACCATTATCTAATTTCAATGCTAGTTCTGCACATATTTATCAGAAAGTACAAATAAAAGCAGACTGAGAGGAGGAATGAGTAATTTCGTTTGTACAAAATATTAAAGTGTATGTAGTGGCCTTGTAGGATGCATTAGTAATTTTTAAAAATCAATCTTTACCCTACACTGTGTTCATAAAATGCTAGGCATATTCATGTTAATATTACTGTTGTTACTGTCATATAAATGCCGTATTCAATGTAGATGCTCAGAAAAATATGACTGTTTTGCTACAGGAGAGATTAGACCAGGGACAATAAATATGGATTAGGCAAGAATGTGTTAACTCAGCAGGCCAGGGTTTCTTCAACCCTGCACATTCAAAGGTAAGGTTTGGTTTTAGGACTTGCTAGCCTCTGAGTTCTGGAAATAGTCTTACCGTGAAGAGTGTTTTTGTATATCTGAGGCCTTGGGTTTATGGTGAATGACTGACTTTATATGCCTGAGGCCCTGAGCCATGCTGTATTTATTTGAACCATGTGGTATCAATTTAACCTGATACATTTATTCTAAGATATGATTTATGCTGAATGCCTGGTTTTGTTCTAGATGGATCATGGAAAGGAAGCTGAATTTGCTGAGTTTTGCCACGTGGGCATTGCATGCCTATGTGATTAACCATCAATAAAAACCTGGGACATCAAAGAATAAATAAGCTGCTCTAATTGCCAAGAATTCACATGTGGTTGTATGCAGCATTACTGGGAGATTGAAGTGTATCTGCATGTGATTCTACTGTGATGGACACTTGTAAGTTTGTGCCTGGAGTCTCCTGGACTTTGCCCTGAGAATCTTTTTCCTTTGTTGATATGACTCTGCATCCTTTTGTTTTAATAAACTGTAAACATGAGTATAATTGCTTCTCTGAGTTCTGAGAGTTTTTTAAATAAATAATCAAAGCTGAAGAGCAATGGAGACCCCCACCAAAATATCTTTACACATTTCAATTTTGTATTCAAGTAAATTTTATTTTCTTTTTTATACCTCCCATATGTATTCTATTTTTCTCATTATTATTTATTTTATCCGAAATCTTTTATCTGTGATCATTTTCCTTTGCTTGAAATTTGTCTTTTGAGATTTCTTTAGAAGGTGCTTTTGGATGATAAATTTTCTGTTATTCTTTGTCTAAAATGTGATTATTTTGACTCATTTATAAAAGGAGTTTTTGTGTTTTATAAACCTCTAATGTATAGAAGTGTGTCTAAACTCATTGAGGATATTTTCCAAATTTTTTCCTACTTTTTATTGCTGTTGATAAGAAGTCAGTGTTGGTATTTTGACATTTAAGTTATGTGTCATTTTGTTGTGGTAGTTCTGAAGATCTTCCCTCGTTTTATATTCTCCTTCACCTTTCATAAATGTACTTTATATTTATTTGGTAATAAATTTTGAACATGTACTATGCTATAAAGATAATCTAGGCCCTTTGGTTACATCTTGTAGATAAAATCAACAAAATCTGTTTTGAGATTATATTGTAATATAAGATACCCAAAGTAAATAGGATGTGTACCATATGTTTGAAGGTGGTAAATACGACAAGAAAAATAGATCAGGTCAGGAAGAATGAAGATGATTGAAGGTACAGGTTATGATAAAAACTTAGGTGTGCCGAGGAATGAATTCATCTTATGTATCTTGAGTGTAATGTCTTATTTCTCCTGAATCTGAGAATTTGATGTCTTTCATTAGGGATGTCAGTAAATCTCACTAATGAATATATTAGACTCCAGTTTAATATATGATAGTCATTTTCATTCTGTCTTTCATATCACTGAATCCTTTCTCTTTATTGTTCATTTTTATACATCTCTTAATAGTCACAGTGAATTTAACTATGTTTTACGTTATGTGGTTATTCTCACTTTAGCTATCTCTAATATATTATGAATGTGTCAGTTGTGTGTTTACTATTGTTTGAATTAAACTTTTAAATCATTCATTTTAATTCTTACTTAATTCAAACTTGTTTGTTATACATTCTTATAATTCCAGTATCTGGAGTCTTTCTTCATGTGATTCTTTTATCTCCCTGTTTTCCTCCTATATTCTTTTCATGCACCATCTTTCTCTGTGTGTTTTGTTTTGTTTTACTGTCAATTCCTAACTAATGGAAGTATATTTATGCAAATAATTTTAGGATAGAATTGAAATAGGGTTCCCAAAAGGATTATATAAATTTGTTTGTACCAAGGGCCCAGGGTTATAAACAGAATGAGATCACTTTAAATTTCTGTCTTGAGGATTTTCAAGTTACACAGGTCATATTAGTGAGAATCCCAGAAAAGGGCATTCTTTTTTTTTATATATTTCACTTTACGTCCTGGAATACATGTGCAGAACGTACAGGTTTGTTACATAGGTATACATGTGCCATGGTTGTTTGCTGCACCTATCAACCCATCATCTAGGTTTTAAGCCCCACATGCAGGTATTTGTCTTAATGCTCTCCCTCCCCTTGCCCTCCACCCCCAACAGGTCCCAGTGTGTAATGTTCCTCTCCCTGTGTCCATGTGCAGAACCTGCAGTTTTGTTACATAGGTATACATGTGCCATGGTGGTTTGCTTCACCCTTCAACTCGTCACCTACATTAGGTATTTCTCCTAATGTTATCCTTCCCCTAGGCCCCCACCCCCTACAGCCCCTCCCTGATGATCCTCTCCCTGTGACCATGGGTTCTCATTCTTCAACTCCCACTTATGAAAACAGGTGGTGTTTGGTTTTCTGTTCCTGTGTTAGTCCGCTGAGAGTGATGGCTTCCAGCTTCATCCATGTCCCTGCAAAGGACACAAACTCATCCTTTTTTATGGCTGCATAGTATTCCATGGTGTATATGTGCCACATTTTCTTTATCCAGTCTATCATTGATGGACATTTGGGTTGGTTCCAAGTCTTTGCTATTGTAAATAGTGCTGCAATAAACATATGTGTGCCTGTGTCTTTAGAGTAGAATAATTTATAATCCTTTGAGTATATACCCAGTAATAAGATTGCTGGCTCAAATGGTATTTCTAGTTCTAGATCCTTGAGGAATCACCATACTGTCTTCCACAATGGTTGAACTAATTTACACTCCCACCAATAGTGTAAGAGTGTTCTCTTACTACACTTCCAATTTGGCTGGACTTTGAGCTTTGTCTCTGGTCCCCTGCTTTTTACAGCCCCAAGAAACATGGCCTCATCCTTATCAGGACCAGAGAATGCTCTCAACATAAAACCTTAATTTTCATAAAATTGTTGTCTTCTTGCCTGATCATTGTGACACTAAAGCAAGATTTTTTTAATGTTTCATCCAACTTTTAAGAATTATTTTAGTGGTAGGACTGAGCCAGGTTTCTAATCCATACTACTGCAGATAAAAAAATGACAAAAGGTAACTTTCAAAAATAGAGGCCGGGCGTGGTGGCTCACGCCTGTAATCCCAGCACTTTGGGAGGCCAAGGCGGGCAGATCACGAGGTCAGGAAATTGAGACTATCCTGGCTAACACGGTGAAATCCCGCCTCTACTAAAAATACAAAACAAATTAGCCGGGCATGGTGTCAGGTGCCTGTAGTCCCAGCTACTTGGGAGGCTGAGGCAGGAGAATGGTGTTAACCCACGAGGTGGAGCTTGCAGTGAGCCGAGATCACGCCACAGGACTCCAGCCTGGGTAACAGAGAGAGACTCCATCTCAAAAAAAAAAAAAAATAGAAATTCATCTTTTTTCATGAAAGATTTATTATACATTCTAAATAAAATGGAGATAGAAAGTTAGCATTTGAACTTTAAAGTTGTTAGCATAAGGAGCAATGAAAACTAAATTTCTCCTGGGAGTTACTCCTTTTTCTGGGTTATAAATGAATGCCATATTATTTTTTGATGTTTAATGTAAAATATTATTAACTGTAATAATCCAATATGATCTAGGATATTCATCTTACACAACATAGGGATACAGTATAGGTTGATGTACATCCAAAATTATAACACACTTTGTTCAAACACAATGCATATTACATTTTCCTGTAGCTCAAATCTGTGTTATCTGTATTATTAAGAGATATAGAGAGGATTCAAAATAATAGCTGAAGAATTCTCACTAATTTTATGAATCTAGTAGATCAAAATGTCACTCTAACATTAATAATTTCATAATACAGACTGTGAGGCTTATGTAAATCTGTTTCAAATAATGTATAGCATTCTTTAGCTTTCATGTTGTAACACATTCAGAATATAATCCAAAATAAAGTTGTAATAAATTATCACATTTTAATGAGTATTTTAACATAAAATGTGAGTTTGGGATTATTATAAATCCAAAGAAACATAAACTCAGTTTCTTAAAGATATGATTGAGGGGAAATCATGATTTATTATATCTTCATTTTATCAAAAAAAGACACAGTTATTATTTATAATAAAAATGATTACAATGCACACATACTCTTTTGTGAGTTGCTACAGAATTTTCTATTACCGAAACCTGTCAAGTTCAACACATGTCTAGAATATGTATAAATAAAGGTTGATCTGTGATATTAGATATTATCGAATAAAAAATACTCTTATTGAAAAAAATGTGATTCCTTATGACAACTTCAGGGCATCTTCTATTTGCCCCCTGTTATCAACAGGGGAAATTTTCTTTCCTACATTTCTCACTAATCATTTCTGACAAGTAGTTGGCAAGCTTAACTATAAAGGGTCATCCATAGGGTTCTAGGTCAACCTTACCCTTTGGGAAGAAAGTACACATGATGTCTATGAATAAATGCCCTCCAACAAAGGAAAAGGACAATGCTTTACATAGTGTGTGCATAATCATTTTCCACATAATTAGCTTATCTATTTGTGACATGATTTTACTGTCATGGCAGGTGTTTGACATGACCCACGTTTTTTCTTTGTGCCAAGAAATACAATGGTTTTGTATTACATTAATACTTTAGATCATCTATAATATGAGTCGGGTTTGGTTAACAAATATATAAAAATAAAAATCTCAGTTCTATTCGAAATACTAATGAAAGTATCTTACCAAAGTAAGACATTAGCAATGCATTGTCTGTCACTTGATATTTTGTGTGTTTGCTCATTTCAACAAGGGAAAGAGAATTAGAAAATTGGAAGAAAAATATTTAAGTAATTCTTGTAAAATTAATATACATATTAAATATCATGAAGGGTAGAAACAGAGTTAACATTTAAAATGTTTATAACTAATGTGTAAATTTAATTGAAAGCCAACTTATTGCTCTGAATTTTTATGAGGAATAATTGCAATTGTACAGAAAATAACTGACACCGAAAGTATCTCCCTTTTCACATTTAAATGCAAGTGACTTTTTGTTCATTCATTCAAAAATTATGGATTATTGTACTTTAGCTTAAATGTTTGTCTCCCCTCTAAAAGCCATTTTGAAACTCAATCCTCAATGCAACAGTATTAGGAAGTCAGGCCTTTAGGAGTAATTAGGCCATGAGAACTCTGTACTCATAGATGGGATTAGTGCATTACAAAAGGGCTGAAGGGAACTAGCTAATGTAAGGACACAGCATTCAAGTTACCAATTTAGAAGCAGAAACTGGGACCTCACTTGGTGCCAAACCTGCCAGAACCATGGCTTTGAACTTTTCAGCCTCCTGGACTGTGAGAAACAAGTTTCTGTTCTTATCAGTCTCAGCTATTTTGTTACAGAAGCACAAGTGAACTGAGACCTGAGGTGGGAGTGTTTATGTGCTAGGTATGGAGCTAATTTCTGAATAAATAAAGATGAATACATTCTATGACCTCATCATCTAGTGCCTGTTACAGTGATGCAGTGGATATTTTTTCTTGCCTTCTTATTACTCATTTTTGCTCTCCTCACTAAATATTGAGGAAAACATGAATGCATCATCGGTTTTTCCACTGATACAACTGTTTAAGAAGTACATTTGACATTATATTTTTTCTTTCTGTATTCTGTAGACTTACCTGTAAAGTCTAAGGCTAACATTGACTTTATGCTAATTAGTACTGTGTTCATTTCAGATGTGTAATATGCCTTGTACAAATATAAATAGATAAAACATTAAAGGTGCTACAACTCAAAACACACAGGGAATAAAATATTCTATTTGAAACATCAAAATAGAGTTTACACTGAGGGAAATTTTTATTCATTAGTTTAAATGGGGCAAAATACAATAAATATTATTTGGTTAAAATAGAGAAAGTTAAGTGGAAAGATGAAATGATGAAGAGCCCAGAGAAAATTGTTCAGTTTGCATACAAATTGGGAAATTAACACCTAACCTGCCTAGGTAGAATTTCATAGCGTTAACTAAAATACTTACTTAAACTTACAAGATTTATTAGAAAAATATGAATAGAAAAATAAAATGCATTGTTGCATTTTATGTAATTCTACTTGAACTTAGTTGATAACATGTACATAGATTAAGTTGATTTAAATATTTTATGTACAAAAAACTATATTGTTGAAGATTCTAAGAGCTTAAAACTAAAATACAAGATAAACATTTACTTTACAAAAAGAGTAAATAAGATGAAGAATTTGAAAGAATTTAAGAATTAATTTCAGTTTCTTTTCCAAAATGTATGTGGTTAGCCTACAATGCTTTTACAATCTGTTATTTTGTGAGTATGAATATTGATTTTATTATTACCTAAACATGTATTATTTTTAAAATATGGCAAAAGAATTAAAGTTCTATAGTTTGACAAAGCTGTAAAGCAGATCAATCCTTTGACAGCTTAATGAATAAAGCATGCATGTAGTTGACACTAATTCATTTAATAAACATTTGTAGAACATATATGTGTAAGAAATTGTGCTAAGGAGATGAATGGCACATTAAAATAAGAAGACAAGTTTCCAGATACTAAGGAGTTTATGTAACTGTAAGGTACATAAAACAATACAAATGAAAAGGCTAAAATAAATCAGAAAATGAAGGAAAGAAAACAAATATCCATATTAAGTATACATAATATCTCAAATATTCTTTAAGATGTCTTAAATAGATTTTAATATTTAATCCTAATGACAGGATAATCTGATTTATTACAGATGATATAATTGAGGCTAATACAAATCTGTTGACTTTAAATTTTCAAAGTCTTCCTGAATTATTTGACTGTATAATATTTTGGTAAACATAAATAAGTGGATACTAATGCATTGAAACAGAAACAGAATACTGTTCAAGAAATAGAAAAAAATGAAACAATAGAAAAGATCGAATTTGTAGTATGACTACAATTAAGATTTAATAAAGACAAAAATAGAAACCAATATGTAGTTAGGAGGATAGAAAAAACTACAGTGGACCCTCCATATCCATAGGTTCTGCATGTGTGGATTCAACCACCCATGGAGAAATATTTGGAAAAACATTTATGAAAAAGTGAACACATATGGAATTCTGCCTTGTCATTATCCCCTAAAGAACACACTATAACTACCTACATAGCATTTACATTGTACTTGGTATGTTAAGAAATCTAGAGATGATTTAAAGTATGTGACAGTGTGGATGTAGGTGTATAAAATACTATTATACATCATTTTATGGAAGGGTCTTGAGCATCTGTAGATTTTTGTGTCTGAGGGTTCCTAGAACCAGTACCCCACAAATACAGAGGAAGAACTGTAATGAGTTCCTAGTAAACTAGGCTGAAGTATTATAACTGTACACAAAATAATTTAAGGCAGAATGATTAAATAATATATAGCAGTATGTATAAGAAGTGAAGATAATTGAAAATTAAATTGATAGGAAAGACATGACAAATATAATGAAATCAATGGAAAAGTTAAAACTTTAGCAAGATGTACAAGCAAGGATTGGGTAGATTTCATCTGAAAGATATAATTTCTAATGACAAAGTACTTTAATAGTCTAGTGTAATATTTTATTATATCTTAAAACTTCCCTCTGGCTCATTCTGGTCTGATCACACCAGATTTCTTATGGCTTCTTTTATCTGCCAAGAATTATGCTCTGGTCTAATTGACCTCCCCAAATTTGTATATTAAAATTCTCACCACCAAGGTGATAATATTAAAAAATGGGCAATTTGGTAGGTGACTGGATCATGGGAGTGGAGCCCTTATGAAAGGTGCCAGAGAGACCCCTCCCTCTTCCACCATGTGAGGTTAGACTGAGAAATACATCTCTGTGGTTTATAAGCTGCTCAGTCTATGGCATTTTGTTATAGCAGCCCATGCTAATGAATACAGATGACCGTGTGTCTGCAGACCTTCCTAGGAAATTATTGAGTCCCTCATCGAATACTAAACTGTGAATACATGAGAGAAAATAACTGAAGCCTGGGGTAAAATGCCAACACAAAGGGTTTGAAGAACAATTCTCAAAGCTCAGAAAGCTCTGCAAATATTATTGTTGCCACAAACCAAAGTAGAAGACAGGGTCATATATGAGCTATTAGGTAGAATCTTTGGAAGAATCCTGCTTTTGTGATGGAACTCACTCATTCCTAAACCTAAAGCAACTCTACATCTTCTCTAAGAAAATTTTATAGCAATCTCTAAAAGCATCAAACTGATTCCAAATAATTTAACTGTGTTTGAGAACAAAATACAAATATACAAAAGGAATTCAACAAAATCCATCACATAACAATATAGAATTCACAATATCTGGTTTTGGTGAACATAATAATTAGCGTTGAAGCATGTTAATTCAGGTGTTAAAAATATGCTTTATTTTTTCAAATAAGATGGGAAAATATGTATATTATGAGAAAATTAAAATGGAAGAAATAAAAACAAGCAGACTCCTAAAACAGAAAAAATAAGTATATTAGATTAAAAATGTATGAATAAATTTAACAGCACTTTAACCATTGTAGAAAAGATACCAGTGATTTTGATAACATAACAATATAAACTATCCAAAACAGAAAACATAGACACATTTGAAAAAACAACCACACTGTGTTGGACAATATCAAGCAGCATAATACAAGAAGAGATGGAGTCCCAGAAGAACACTGAGTGGATGTATGTGTGTGAGTATGTGGTAGGGAAGAACAAAACCAAGAATTCGAAGAAACGATTGCCAAAATGTTATTAGAATCACAAATAAAGACAAAATGGCAAGGTAAACTATTGTCTAATTTCTGAAAATCAGTGATAAAGAGAAAAATCTTAAAAGGCATCAGAGATGAAAAAATAATCCACATCAAAAGAAATGCACACACACCACAAAAATACGGGCAATTTTCTTCAGAAACTATGAAAGCTTGGAGACAATGGAGCAATCATAAATAATTAAATAATAAAAAACAGCTTTATCTACATTTTTATAACAAGTAGAAAATTTTAAGCACTAAAGTAAAATAGGGCTCGTTTATTTTTAGAAAATTAAAAATAGGTTTGGAACTAGGGTAAAGTAAATGACACAACTAGGTCCCAAAACCTAAAGAGCTATTCACTTTCAGAGTTATATATTTGAGATTGAGAGTGCAAGACTTGTGCCTTGTGTGACCCGAGAGAATGCCTCATTAAGTTTTTCACCAGAGGTAATTTGCTCATCTCAACGTTGTCTCAGCACTGAACAAAATCTAAAGAATTTCATTGTCAGCCATCCTCCATTGTCATTTATAAGAAAGGGTCCTAAGGCAGAAGTAAAATTTTATGAGATGTATATGTGTGTCTGCAGAAAAAACTGGAAGTGTATTTTACTGCATATCAAGTGATATACTGTTATTTGAAAATAGGCAGTGATGAGTTAAGTATTTATATTTTAAAACTTAAAGTAGAAGTATTTATATTTTAAACCTTAAAACAGAAGTATTTATATTTTAAACCTTAAAGCAGAACCTAAAAAAGAAGTACATTAGTAAACCAATAATAGAAATAACATAAAATAATGAAGTACATATTTAACTAATCTACAAAATGTAAAAAAAGGATAAATAATTGAACAAGGAGCATATAAGATAAATAGAAAACATAGCAAGAAGGTATATTTAAACCTAAGCTTATTCATAATCACATTACATTACATGTAAATCATTCATACACATCAATGAAAAATCAGAAATCTAATTCTGTCTACTAAAATTCTACTGTAAATATAAATACATAGATATCTGTGTGTGTAGTACAAACAAAAATTTATAGAAAACTAGAGTTACTATATTAATGTCAAACTAAATATATTTCAGAACGAAATATATTACCAGTGATAGAAAATATACTCACTGATTATAAAGGGCTCAATTTATTAAGATAACTAAACAATATTAACACAAAGAAACTATACATGTTAAGGTGATGAATATCAGAATCCTGATTTGATAATTGTACGTCGTATGCTTGTATGCATATGTACCCCATACATATGTGCAACTATTATGTATCCATAATAATTAAAAATTTTTTAGAAATAAATAATTAGATAAATGTAATAGTGCCATGTATTTATGTCAGAAAAGAAAAAAGAATCTAATCAGTTCCTAAAGCAAATTAAACCCAAACAAAACAGAATGCTGTTGTCTGAATGTTTGTGTCTCCTCGAATTTCCTATGTAGAAATCCTAACTCCCAAACTTATGGTATTAGGGGATGGGGTCTTTTGGGAGATGCTTAGATCATGAAAGTAGAGATCTGGGGCTCTTTTATAAGGGTACTAAATTAGTACTACATTAAGGATAGTAAATGAGTAGTTTTCTTACAAAAGAGACCACAGAGAGCTACCTTGCTCTTTCCATTATGTGAAGATGCAGAGAGAAGGAACCATCTATGAACCAGGAAATGGGCCCTCACCAGACATCAAATCTTTGAGAGCCTTGATTTCAGACCTCTCAGCCTCCAGAACTATGAGAAGTAAATTTATAAGTTATAAGTTTATATTATTATAAATTATAAAATTATGTTGTTTATAAGCCACAACAAAAAGGTATTTTTCTATTGCAGTCGAAATGTACTAAGGTACAAAGAAATAATAAAATACATATACGAACAAAAATCAATAAAAATTGAAAGAACACCAAAATGGAATATCAATAAAATAAAAAGCTAATTTATTAAAACATGAAAAAATTCTAGCTATACGTAACAAAAAAGAGAAAAAAATACTAAATACTAAAGCCAGTAATGAAAGACTGTCACTAATTATACTGTAGGTTATAAAATGATAGTAAGCACACAATGTTTAAACTTTATGCAAATACATTTTAAAAGTTTGGTAAACGGACACATTACTTGAGAGAAAAGAGTTTACAAAATTCACTTAAAAATAAAGAGACACCATGAATAATCCTGCATCTATTAAATACATTAAATCTATAATTTGAAACTCACACACAAAATAATTCCAGGTCAGGAAGGTTTCACTCTTGTATTCTCACAATGTTTAAAGAATAAATAGTAACAATTCTATGCAAAGTCTTTCAGAAATAAAAGAGGAAGCAACCCTAACAGTACATTATATGAGGTACAGATTACCCTAAAGAAAAAAATAGGTAGAGATTAACAGAAAACTACAGACCTACATTTTGATTTAAAAAATTTGTATAGGATTATTTTATTAAAAGTAGAAAAGCATTTGATGACATTTCACACATATTCATAATAAAGACTTACAGAAAAGTAGGCAAGAGAAACAAATTATTTCAAAAGTAATAAACATATATAAAAATAGTTAATATAGTGAAATGCCAAATGGTTCCTCCTACTATAAGAAAGAATGCAAAAATATCCACTATGAACCATTCTGTTTGATACTTAGAAAACTGCAATACAGTGCTGAGAGACATTAAGGCAGACCTAAATAAATGGAGAGATAAACCAAGTTCAATAATTTGAATGCTTTATAGTGTTAAGAAGGTAGTTCTACTAAATTGATTTCTAGATTAATTGCAATATCAGTCCAAATCTCAGTAGGCTTTTTATATAAATAACAAATATTTTTTCAAAATTACTATGTAATGTTATAAAATATTATAAATTAATATTGAAAATATTTTACATGAAAGTTCAAATTTCTGGAGCCTTTTAATATAAGAGGATGGCAGTGTTTCTATGGTATAAACACTAAGTATATAAAAACTGAAGACTTCTATTAATATCAGACAAAATGGGCCACAAATCAAGAAATATTTTTAGCAGGATAAAGATCAATATAATTGGTCCAATTCATCAAGAGAACCTGATAATGCAAAATGTTTTTTCACACATTAACAAACAATTCTGCATTTAAAATACCCAAGCCAAAAACTTACAGAATTGAGAAGAAAAATATACAAATCCACAATATATTTAAAGATTTGAAAACTATTTTCTGATATTATTAAACAAGTAAATAAAAAATTTTAAAGAAAATATCTACAAATTTAATGACATTATAACCTAACAAGTTCTAGGATGCATAGAATATTATACTCATCACCAGCAAAAACTTATTTTATTTTCCATATGCACTAACATTCATCACATTTTAGGCAACAAATAATAAAGTTTCAACAAATTTAACAGGATTAGATCATGGAGAGTAGGTTCTCTGATCCAATAGAATTAAATTTAAAATAAAAAACAAAACCAAAACTACAATGAAATCCCCAAATAGTTAGATATAATAAACTTCTAATGATGCCTTGAAGCAAATAGTAAATCAAAAGATAAATTAGAAAGTATTTTGGTCCGGATAAAAATAAAAACACTACAACTTCAGGAATCCTTTGGAGAAATACGAAGTTTTTAATGTTTGTATTAGAAAAAGGAGAAATGTCTAAAATTAATGACACAAATGTCTACCAGAAAAAGTGAAAAGAAAACCAAATTAAACAAGAAGTAGAAAGTAAAATATAGAGAAAAACTAAAATTTTATAAAGACATAACAGAAATACAAAAGGAAAAGATGAAATTTAAAACTGATTCTTTGATAAAAGGAATAAACTGAATTAAATTCTCGATAGTCTGAGAAAGATACAAGACAGAAATCTGTCAGCAACCACTTTCAGGAAATAAAGTGGGCAAGGTTGGGAAGATGGTGGGTGTTGTAAAGATACTACAAATATCAAAATGATAATAAATTATAAAAACTGTATGCCAATAAATTTGATAATGGTTGAATAAATTGTATCGTTAGCAAAATAATCTTTATAATTACTCTAGAATAAATAAAATTTCTTCATATCTTTAGATTTGTTAAAGATACTGAATTTTAATTTAATACCTTCTTAGGGGAAACAAATTCCAGACTCAGGTGCCTTCACTGTTAAATTTCATTCTTTTTAAATAGGTAAATGTTACAGTGATTATTACTCAAGTGTATATCCTGAGAATTTTTACAATAATTTGTTACATAGATTAACTTTTTTTTCTTCAAAATACAACTAATTTACTGATTATACTTTTTAGGTCTTCTATTAACATTATTAGGAAAATTTAGAAAATTTATTCATTTATATACAAAATTAATAGATACATTAAATACTCTGTGCCACCCAATGCCCAATTCACTGAGAACATTTTACTGAATAAACAAAAAATGTTGACCCTTGATTACCTTATTGTTGGAGGTAACAAACCATAGAAGATAGACAATAGTCAATATAAAAATAAATAAGTGGTTTTGACAATGGACAATAAGCAAAAATACCTGTTCACTTGTTGTATTGGTCCGTTCTCACACTGCTATAAAGAGCTGCTAGATGCTGGTTAATATATAAAGGAAAGAGGCTTAATTGAGTCAGAATTCTGCAGGTCTGGGGAGGCCTCAGAAAACTTACAATCATGCCAGAAGGGGAAGCAAACCATGTCCTTCTGCACATTGTGGCAGGAAGGAAAAGTGCAGAGTGAAGGGGGTAAAAGCTTTTTATAAAACCACCAAATCTCATGAGAACTCACTCACTATCATGAGAACAACATGGGAGAACCACCCCATGATCTAATCACCTCCCGGAGATCCCTCCCCCAACACATGGGGATTATAAATCTGATTATAACTCAAGATGAGATTTTGTGTGGGAATGGAGCCAAATCATATCACTAGAATAGATAATATATATAATACATAAGTAAATTTTATAGTATACTAGCAGATGGTTAATTCTACTAACAAATACAGAAAGGTAAAGGATGAAAGGGATCTCTTGCTTAAGAAAGGGATACACATTTATATGTGTTGATTTTAAGGAATCAACAAGGAATGATTAGCAAGACTTGAAGAGAAAGGAGAAGCCATGTGAGTCTCTGGGGTGGAATGTTACAGGCAAAGATAAAAGCCAGGAAAAAGCAGACACTTCCTATATTCTTGTATTCATCCATTTTAATGCTACTGATAAAGACATACCCCAGCCTGGGAAATTTACAAAAGAAAGAGGTTTAATGGACTTATGGTTCCACATGGCTGGGGAAACCTCACAATCATGGCAGATGGCCAGGAAGAGCAAGTCACATCTTACATGGATGGAGGCAGGCAAAGAGAGAGCTTGTTCAGAAAAACTCCCTCTTCTTTAACCATAAGATCTTGTGGGACTTATTCACTATCATGAGGATGGGATGGCCTGCCACCATGATTCAATTATCTCCCACCTGGTCCCTCCCACAACACATGGGAATTCAAGATGAGATGTGGGTGGGGACAAAGCCATACCATATCACCATCTCTGTGCAAATGCTCTCTCTCTTCTATTTAGCTCTGCAATTCTAGCTAAATTTTCCTTTCTAAGCCCCAATCTTTAATTTCTCAATATACAGGGAGAGTTATCCTTTCTTTGGATTATCCTTTCACTGTGTCTTCTGGAAACTGAGAGAAAGCTTGGGATAAGTCAGATTTTATTTTTTCTTTTGTCAGGGATCAGCATCCTCAGCTTCTTGTCAATGGTTAAAAAATCACTGTTGATTGTATTTTGTCTGCAGTTAGTTTTTATTTGTGTGTGTGTGTTTTTGTTTTTTGTTTGTTTGTTTTGTAAAGAATTTAGTTTAGTTCCTCTTACTGTATCATGGCGAAGTACAGCTATCTTCAACCTATTTTTTCTGACCAATCTTTGTCTTTATATTGATTTAACATTACTTTTTAAATTTAGTCTTAAAATTCCTACTTTAAATAGTAGTTTTAGACTACTTATATTTAATATTGTTATCTATATTTTGGCCTTAAATCTACTATCATAAAATTTATTTTCCATAAAATTTAATCTGTTCTTTATTACTATTTTCCACTTTTGATGCTTTATCTTGGATTAAGTGTTTAATTTTTAATTTTATTTTATTTCAACTAATAAGATTATTAGTCATATGTTTTTGCTTATTTTGTCCTGTTAGGTGCTCTAAGGTTTATACTATGTACCTTAACTTTCCAATAACATTAAGGTGACTGAATATTTTTGCCCTGATACCTAGAAAAAGACAAGCATGCTTGCTCTGATAAATTCTTTTGAAGCTTATACTACACGTCTTAGCAATGCATTGATAGAGGTAAGAATACATACAATTTAGAAAGAAAGATGTCTTTCTTCACAGATATTATTATATTCTGTGCAGAAAATAAAAAAGATATTTGCAAAAAAGTTAGTAAAATTGTGTGTTTATGTAGATCACAGGATATAATAATAATATACAGAAATCCAGTATATTTTGATAGATTTACAATGACCATTCATAATCTGAGATAAAAAAAACAAGGAAAATAAGGGAGTGCTCAAATGCTAAGAAAGACATGTTAAAAGAGCTGAGAAACTTGAAGAGTTCCTACTAGCAAAATTAGCAAAACTGAATCAATAAAATAAGTAAAGGAACAGATCATGGGCCACTGAAAGAAATAGGAATCCATGGGTCCACGTGAGATAAATCCATGAATTAATGAATGAATAAAAGAAGGAAACACTATTATTTTCCCACAGAGTGCCAACCAATAAAAGGAAAAGGGTTGATATTGTATGTTAAAAAATTATCATTTGAAAATCTTCACATTGTATTTGATTGAGTGTTGAGGCATCAATGGATGCTAAACCTAGTGGGTAAATGTTGGAGAAGAAATAGGATATTTTCACAGTCTCAAAGTATCTGTCCACAAAACACTTAATTTTAGATTAATTACCTGTATATATACATGTATACAATAGATAGTCTATATATAAAATATCATTTTATGTCATGTTATATTAATATAAAGAAAATGAGGAGTACCTCTGCAATAGAGAAATCTGGAAGACATTACCTTTCAAATGATCAAAATTAAAATCACCACTGATGGGAAAAATTAATTTCATATATAACCTAAAGAAATATGATAAGAAGAGCATAGCATCATGTTGGTGATTTTATTGCCAATAATGCATGTCTTGACATCTCATTATGAGAAAACACCAGACAAATCGAAATTGGGAGACATTCTAAAAATAGAATCCATTGGAATATTACCTTCAAAAAATGTTTAGGATGCTATGAAGGTTGAAGAAGGACTATGGAATGCTTCTGATTTAAAGAAGTTAAAGAGACATAGGAACCAGGAACAACACATTATCCTGAAGTGGATTGTTTTTTATAAAAAGCATCAGGGCAGTTTGTGAACTAGAATGGGTCCTCTCTTGGTGATTGTTACATGACAGCTGTTTGCATCACTTTAGCAACTTAAAGATAAATTGCTTAAAGATAAATTGGCGTCGTTTCATACAAACATTAAAGAAAATGGTAATGTCCAACAGGCACAGAGTGCCCGCCTAATTACTGTTCCATGGGTCCTCAGAGGCTGTTTTCCTACTATCTTCTTGATTTTTAAAATATATTTTAGTTGATTGGTTTTATTCATGCCATAATTGGTGGAAATTAATCCTTGATTCTATAAATTTTTACCTAGTACGTTTCCAATGTTTTTTGTTTGTTTGTTTCTCTTTCCTTCCTTATTTATTTATGCTTTTCTTTTACTTTTTTTGTAAAGTGGAATAAGTTAGGAATGAGTATATTATGACCAACTAAACTGAGTAGTTTTATGTCAAGTTGCAAATTATGTTAAGTATCAAATATTTGATTTTTCTTAGATTTCAAAATAGTCACGTTTTCAGTAAAAATCATTAGTAGTTTTCTAAAAATAAAATCCTCTTGATTCAACAAAACATACTTGATGTGGTTTTTCCTCCCAAAACAGGCTCCTCCTTGAGTTATTGGGAATAAGTAATGCTTCTCAATAAAGCTTCGTGTCAACAAATCTGAACATATAACATCTCAGCTAGAGCAAGTTACTAAAATAGGCTCAATTTGTAGCTTGCAGTCATGCCTTCATAACCACTTTTCAATTAATCCTGCTTAATTCAGAGAATGTATAAATATGTAATTTTGCATCACTTTTAAGGCAGCCATTTTATTTTGAAATGCAACTAACATTATATGCATAAATTCAATAAATATAAAGCTGTTTTCAAAAATTGAATGTTTTTACTTGTAAGTTATTCTTTCAATAATAATAAAGAGATGATCACTAGTCATTTTATTTTTCATAGTTGAATTGATTTAGTTGAACTTCATTGGGTGTTCTTATGTTTTAGTCATGAGTCCATGCTCTTTAACAAGCTAAAGGAAACCATATTATATGCTAAAAGATGTCAGTTTGTGAACAATTTAATGAATATATAGAGTTACAACATTTTTCCCGATTGGATGTTGGGGTTTACTATAATTCTTTGTTACTTTATATGTGAATATACTCACTACTCACTATGTTTATGTATGTAGGAAACATGCTAGTGATGAAAATTCAAGCAGTTCTTACCCTGGTTTTCTTTCATTAACAAAATACAGAATAGAAATTATCTACTTATTCTTGGAGGTCTTAAAATATCTTTTCAGTTGACTGATAATTCTGCTATCAAGAGCTACAAGTAGGTGCTCTGGCCGTCTATATCTGTATTTCCATATATTCAATTCCTTACTATATATTTCTCATTTGATATTCTATACCAAATTCAAACAAAACCATTTCATGTATACAATGTACTTTTATTTATGCTTTTCTCTATCATTAGGTAGAAAGCCATTTGCACCTTAGTCTAAATCTGAAATGTGCCTCTACCTAACCTTTCTACTACATTTTCACTATTTCTTAGTTATTAGAATAAATTTACATAATTTCTGAAACAACTTTCTCTATGGAGTATTCCCTTTAGTTTCTTTTCCCTTCCAAACAATTTAATGAATTACAAATATGGGGGAGATATTTTTTCAATGGGTAAGGCTTGACTTCTACAAATACATGTTTAATTCCTTCTCAAAATTATTTCTACTTCCTCTTATTCAACACTGTGCTAGATTTTAGGGATATATAATAAGACAATATATGAGGTCCTTGCTGTTGTGAAAGGTACATTCTTATCTTTGGCAAATTGTAGAATCTTTAGCTTTGGTATACAAGGGCATTGGTGTTTGGTACATGCTTGGCTCTTTGCCTTAAGAATTGCCTCTTTCCACCATGCATATTTCACCTGTGTGGGAATTCTTGCACATCTCTATATTATTGATAGCCATTTTGCTCTGACATTTTATACAAAGCTGAATCAGCAACAGTATGACTAAACACAACCAAAAAAGAAAGCTAGAAAGACTATATTAGACACTTACGTGTATGGATCATTATGGTGAGGACTGCTAAAAAAAAAAAAAACAAAAAAAAAACAAAAAAAAACCTTCAGCCAAAATAAATTTACAGTTTAATTGAGTAATGAATGATTCATAAATTGGAAAGCCCCCACAATCACAGCAGATTCAGAGAGACTCCAGGGGTGTCTCATGGTCAGAATGAATTTATAGACAATACAAAGTAAAGTGACGTATAGAAATCAGAAGTGAGGTACAGAAACAGCTGGATTGGTTACAGCTTGGCACTTGCATTATTTGAACACTCAGCTGTATGTGACTAGTTGAAGTATGGCTGCTGGAATTGGCCAAGACTCAGCGATTGTTACAGGTGCATATTCCTAAGTTAGGTTTTAGTCTTGTGTACCTATTGAGTTAGGTTGCAGTTCATTCACAAGGACTGAAATATAGAAGTATGGCGTTTTTCTCAGGCCATATTTAATTTGATTTAACAGGACTTTGGGTATGTCATTGTATTTTACTAATATATTTTACAAACAACCCATGTAATCTTAATCTATTTAAATTCACACTTTTTAATCAAATTTTACTTTAAATGTATCTAACCTCCTAAATTTCTGCCTTTGTGAACCAATAATACTTTTTCCAAATTCTTATTATAGCACATATCAGACTATACAGCTATAGACACTTTGGCATCATTGTTTTCCCATACAAAACACAATACATTTAATGAATTAATGAATGATGCATCAGCAAAGAAGTTTTACTGAAAGTAAGAAAAATTATAAGCCAGTTTGGGTTTCCCAAGAATCAGACACCAAGATGAAATTACACATATAAGAGAGTAACCAGAGAAAACACCTTTGAAGAATAAAGAGAAGATAGAGCAAAAGGAGGCTGCAAGAGCCTCCAGATCATGATGCAAGCCTGGCACCTCAAAAGAAGAGAGAGCATGAGAAATAATTGGAAAGGAGGAGCATCAGGGAAGAGTGCAGATCTGAGAAACTGTCAGCCACACTGAAAGAGCACCAAAGTGAACTTTGACCTTTAGATGAGTCCATGTGGGACAAGAATGAAAAGCCCTATAATATCTTCCTTGCTCAGCACCGGCAGGGAGCAACCTAAGGAGAGCATGGCACCTGCATGTAAGCCAAAAATAAAATTCAATGTCCGTTAACCAACTACATGGGCCCTTTATCTTGGCCAAGGGCATTTTAAACTAAACCTGAAACAGTAATGGAGGCCATGATGGAAATGGGTGGTTGAACATGCTTCGTTATTTACTTTCATCCTTTTGGAATTCATGCATAGCTGAACAGTGTTAACATTAAAGTAGAGACTTAAGAATGACAAAACAGACCCTTCGTAGCAATAAGATATCAACATGACAGATAGCAGGCCTTGAAATAAATCAAAGTATTTCACCACAAAAATACATTTCTTTGACATATTTTGAAATGGCCCTACAAGGCTGTTTCTGTGGGGAAAATCTCCATTTTGTAGAGAATCCCCTTCTCTTTCCAAGTCTTTTTCCTGATTTTTCCTGATTCCAAGTCCTTTTTCCTTTTTATGTCTGATAAAAATCATTTACAATCTATTCTCAGTGAAGCCTGCTACCTGCAAGCTTCATCTGCATAAGAACCTCGGTCTCTAAAACACCTTATCTTAACCCATACACTCCTGTCTATTGATTCCGGTCTTTAGATAAATTATTTTAGCCAGTTGTCAAATGCCAATCAGAAAATCTTCAAATTCACCTTTAACCTGGAAGCCTTCACCCACCCCACCCCCGCCTGCTTTGAGTTGTCTCACCTTTCCCGATTTTACCAATGTATATCTTAGGTGTACTGATTGATGTCTTATGTCTCCCTCACATGTATAAATCCAAGCTGTAGCCCAACAACCTTGGCACATGTTCTCAGGATCTCCTGGGCTGTGTGACAGGCCGAGGTCACTCATATTTGCCTCAGAATAAATCTCTTCAAATATTTCACAGAGTTTGACTCTTTTCTTCAACATGCATTACCACTGTAGTAGCTCTGAAGTGGTTGAGTTGGAGGTAACCCACCAACAACCCTCCTCATGGAAATTTCTCTTGAATGAAAATATGGGAGGAGTAAATTCTTCACTGCCAAATACTATTTCAAATTCTTTCAAGCATAAGGTAAATTCATTATTTAACATAAAAGTCAATCAAGAGGTAAAAAAAGGTCACAGTTTGCTTACGTATTTTCTGGCACTTCTTTGCTATTGGCTGTGTCACTTTTACCCTTAACATTTCTGCAAAAATGTCTGCAGACATTTAGGGTCATCATATTCAGATACAACCTTACCCAGAAGACCAAGAAAGAGACACCAAGAGAAACATTTATCTTAAAAACTCTTAAGGTAATTTGCCCTGATTTGCCTTTGTGCTGAATTGGGTCATATGCGTATTTTTGTTCTTATTTTTGGCAAAGAATCAGGCTATACTTAGAGTAATCACATCATACCTGAATCTGAAGATGAGACAGTAAACTTAGAGAAGTACTGAAGCCTTGGAAGCCTTGGATATATTGAATATGTTCTATCTTAGAAAGAAAAGGTGAGATAATGTATGCTGGCAGTCAACCAACAGCATATGCTCCTAATGAACAATTGGAGAGTCATTTAAGTTCAATGTTGGGGATTTTATTAGAAACTGTAAGATGAACACACAATTCATTTTCTCTTTCCTTGTAAATTTGGACAATATTTGCTATATTCGCCTATATTTTGGCATAGAAATTTAGGTTCTAAGTATATAGTAGTGATGTAGCCTTCTTACAGGGTCACATAGACCCACAATTAATAATTTTTAACACTCTTTTTATTCTCTCTGGTTGGCTAACATTAAAACAATCCACAGAAAACCCCCAAGAGCTATGTATTGAGGATGACAAAACCACAGATGGGAAAATAATAAATCTTTGAATGACCCTGCAGGAAATCACAGATAGCATTCCTATTATTTAAGCAAGCAATAACTTTTATTGTTTTAAGAGTTGGAGGTTTAATTTTTTCAGCATTACTGTTACCACAATTATTACAGGAAATGAAACCAGTAAAAAAAAATAGAGGGAACAAGGTTTATTGACATCTATGGGGCATTTTCTTTCCCCTAATATTACATACTCTAGATTTTATTTCTGTACAAAAAATATTCTCTATGTCTAGCCTAAAGAACTATGTCTTATTCATATTTATACTCTTCATAGATCAAAAGTGTGCTTAAAATACTGTACATTTAATGAGTTATTTTTGAATGTAAGCAACTTTGAATTCATCTTTGCATTTTTAATCTTATGTTTCTATTAAATGTATTATTAAATTCTACTAACACTTTCCTCAAAATAATTCTCAATATTTTGGTTTTTAATTTTTTACTGCCTTTGCATTCTCCTGGCAGAGACCCATTTCACCTCTCCTATAGATTATTTCATAAAGATTTTATCATCTGTATCATATATATTTACAATATTAAAAGTTATCTGTAGCACGCTCTCATTGTTGCTTATAGATTAGGTTTGCTTCTCTATGTACTATTCTGGTAGGCAGCGGTTAAATATACTGCTTTAAGCCTTTTCACAGTACCTTCTATAATATCATCATGCACAGTTTTACGCACACAGCAGAAAATCAATGAAACATACTTAATTGACTAAAAATTGAAAAACATTGGTATATATGTAGGACAGATACTGATATTTTTATAAGCCCAACTCTGAAATGGTGATGCATAAAAAGTTGATAATTCCTTTTAGCAGAAACTATTAATAGTCATTTTTCAACACAATGCAAAATATATTTGAGATTGATAAATATTTTAGAACTCAAGTGTAAGAAAGCCATTAAGGGAATCCCACAATTTTCATTGTTTCTAAAACCTAATATAATTTAAGATTATGAACAGCCTTCTTTCTCAGAAGAAAAACATATCACCAACCAACCCACTACATTAAAAAAATGCATTATTCCAATCAATCTTGTTAATATACCATAGAATATTGAATTTTTTAAAAAAATTCAGAACTTTAAAAATAAATACTAACCATAATAGCTCAATTAAAATTATCTCTATATTCTTGGAGGTTTTCAAATGCCATATCTAAAAATAGGATATAGTAAGCTATATCCAGGAATAAACTAGCTGTTAAAAAATAATTGATCGAGACCTGTTATTATTGGCTAAGTAAACTTCTCTTACCTTCCAAAACATGTTCCATTATTTCACAAGATCTAGAAATGATATCACGTTTGAAATTTGTTGAAATGTTTTCCTATTGACCTACTTATAAATGGGTTATTTACATATTCAGCGTAATTACTTGTGCTTAAAACTGTTTTCAAGATAAATTTGAACTGTGTCATTGTTCATATAAAAGAAAGATGCTTCTTTTCAATTAATTTCTATTAGTTAATAATTCTACAAATTGTGTTTATTTCAATGGAGATTAAAGAATATAAAAAGAATAATGTTTCTGTTTTAGACTATACTTTATTAGTAAACCATTTGGGGGGTGGGGCAATGAGGATAAACTCCATCAAAGGAACATAGGTTAGAAAAGTTGTAACATAAACTTAGGTTATAAGTCTGAATTACCCTAGACAGTTAGTCTATGGAATATGAGACTGTATGCAGCCTCAGCTGGAAGCACTGCCCTTAAGCAAAGACCATGAAAGAGATACTGAAATAATTATTCAGGCAGAAATTTAGTATAATATTTCTTTGGGAATGTTCTCCGATAGTTGGAAGTCAAAATAACAAGTAATTCTCACTTCCATTCTTTGTCTTCTCAATATACATCCCTATACCTTGCAAGGCATTTAGCAAATTAAAGTACATTTACCAGCCTCTTTGCACTTTGATGAGGCAATGTAACTAATTTTTGGACGATAACGTGTGAACACAAGCAATATTTGCAGCATCTAAAAGAAATGTGTGTGACCTTTTACCCGTTACCATGCTTTAGAATTCATAGCTGTTTTCAGCTATTTTATATATAAAATAAGCATATAAAAGCGTCAAAATAAATCAACATCGTAGAGCTATCGTGACATCACTGGACTTCTCCTAAAAGTTTTACATGAAAAATATGTGAATTATTTCAAGCTGCTCTACTTGTTTTTCATAGACTCTGTCATTAATTAATTTTTTATGTACCACTAAAAAGCATTTTAAAATGACTCTAAACTATGGCACACTGCTAAATATTTTCTAGATGACTCAAAAAGTTTTTATATGCAGTAATTTTTTTTACATACACATGCACACTTACTGATTTCAAGTTTTTTCAACTTTCATACGAAATTGAAAGTTGAAAAGGCACATGAAATGTCTTTTTGAAATTCCTAACTCAATTTAATTTTTTTTTACATTTAGGTTCACCATATTGTTTTAACAAAATGCTCTGTATTTATTCTAATATTTTAAAAACTTTAGGAATAAATTAATATTTTGGATTGTTCTACAGTATTGTATCCTGAACTGGAACTTTTTTTACTGATTTATTAATTGAAATATGAAATATGATATGCACATGTGAAAGACACAGATCTTGAGCATATAGCATTAAACATTTTTAGAATGTAAAATACTAATGTCATCACAACCTACATGAATATGAATTGAGTATTACTAGAATCCAGGAGTCTCTATTGTGAACCTCCAATCATTACTATAGGCAACCACTGTTCTTACTTTTATCTTTATAAATTACATTTGCTTGACATTGAACTTCATAGAAATTGAACCATACAATAGATATTAATTTCAATCTGGTTCAAAAAAACACAACCAACATCGTGGGTGTCAGTGTGATATTCTGGGCTGCTTCTCAGCTGAATCAATGGTGCTGACAGCTGCAATAGCAACAGCAGTGTCTTCAGAAGTTTTACTGAGAGTTTGGAGTCCAGAGTTTCTGCCTAACAGCAGCTGCACTCAAATAGGGCCAATGGTCAGTCTGGAATCATGGGACCCAGAATGCACCACTTTCCCCTACTCATTTTCCACAGTTAAGGATGGAAGTGGCTTCCTTCATTTGCTCATCATCTGGAATAGCAGGCTCCTTTTGCTCTTTCAGTGTTTCTAACGTTGTAACCACGCCCCCAACCCCTGTATTATATTGTCTATGCCTTAAAAACTATTTTGTGGACTTGAATAAAATTTATTTTCCCATTCCCGATACAAAATAATTGGGTCATTCTTTACTCATGTATCAATTCAAATTTCTAAGACTCTATCTCTTCTCCACAATAATGTTTCTTTTTTCTTTTGCTTTTTTTTAGACAGGGTCTTGTGCTCTCACCCAGGCTGGAGTGCAGTGGCTGGAACACAGCTCACTACAGCCTTGACCTCTTGAATTCAAGTGATCCTCACACTTCAGCCTCCAGAGTAGCTTTGATGACAGGTGTGTGCCACCAGGCCCAGCTACTTTTCTTTACTTTTTGTAGAGACATGGTCTTGCCATATTACCCAGGCTAGTCTCAGATCCCTGGGCTCAAGTATCCTCCTGCCTCCACCACCCAAAGTGCTGGGATTATAGGCGTAAGCCACCATGCCCAGCTAATGTTTTCTATTTACCATAGCTTTTCACATATATATGTTATTATATATGTTATATATATATATAATATAGTATGGATATGTATATACTATATTATTAATAATTAGATCTAAAATATAGAAAGAATTTTAATACCTTTATTTTCTGTACCCTCATAGTTAATCTCATATTTTCCAAATCTGTTAATGTGGCACTGGTCACAGTTATAGCTCCAAAGAATGAGCATCCGCTTAGTCTCATAACCAGGACCCAACCTGCAACATTAGTGTGACAAATTAATTCCTAATTCCAGTCTCACTCTTTCATCACCAGTTCTATCTCTGCACACTTACTAATCCCAATTATTTTAAAGCAAGTTGCTTAACCTGCTGTGGCAGTTTTCCCCTCTCCTTCAACTTTCTCTCTCTTTTTTTTTCTCCTAATAATACCTGCCAAGTAAGAATCCCTTTCATTACATACATCAAATAGCCACTTCTTCCAACAATTTTATTCAACCTAAGTATTCAACCTAAGGGCTTAGATTCATGGTCTGTACTTACAATGTCGTTCCATCTTTTTAAAGCTAATTGCAATGCACCTAGTCATTTTTATTGCACACTATGTATGATAGCCAAGATACAGAATAAGCCTAAGTGTCTGGCAACAGATGAATGCAAAAAGAAAATGCACTATCTGTATACAATGAAGTACTCTTTATCCATAAAAAATAAAATCTTGCCATTTATGACAATATGGATGAATCTAGAGGACATCGTGGTAAGTGAAATAAGCCAGACACAGAAAGACAAGTACAGCATGATCTCACTCATAAGTGGAGTCTAAAAAAAAAAGAAAATACAAACATTTAAAAAAGTTAATAGCATAGAAGCAGAGAGTAGAAAAATGTTACCAGAGACTAAAGACGGGAGGATGAAAAGAAGGATGAGGAAACTTTGATTGATGGCATAAAATTACAACTAGATAAGAGCAATAAATTCTGGTGTTCTGTTGCATGTAGAGCAAGTATGGTTAACAGTGAAATATCGTATATTACAAAATAGCTTGAAGAGTTGTCTTCGAATGTTCTTACCACAAAGAAATGACAAATATGTAAGATAATAGATTCACTCTGAATGGATCATTATACAATATGGATAGGTATCCAGGTATCAAATTGTACCCCATTAATATGTACACTTATTACATGTCAATTAATAAATAAATAATAAGATCACTAGATTTAATCAAGAGACACTTATTGACTTGATCTCATTTTAGAGTTTTAAAACTAGTCTGCCCTATTGCCAACCACCTATTTTTAAAACTGCTCTTCTCCTGCACAAAAATCTCTCAAAGTATCCTTTCTCCTGAAAGAAAAATGACCTACTTAATTTACAAATATTTCAAAAATTAGTACGCAACATTTTATATATGAAAATAATGCTGTAGACTGACTTGCAAATAACATTCTAAGATTCCCATTACCTTTAAGAGGAGTCAGCTGTCATTTTGGAAAAATTAAGATTTCAACAATTTTACACATATTATGAAAATATTTTTGATAATGAAAAATGTTCAATCTTAAATCGTGTAAATAAGTAAATAGAGAGGTAAAAGAAAGAGCTTAATGTTTATGTGATATTGAGAAAAAATCTTTTTTAAAAATAAAATACAGATTAAAATACAACTTGGTGCTTTAACTGAAGGGTGTCCCTGCTCCCTGACAGATTTGAGACTGTCACAAACCTGAACCCATTTGGACAATACATCTAATAATCATTTTGCATCATTTCACTATTGGGGAAATGATAACTTCTTACATTAAATGAAAAAAAAACTGAAAAAGTAGTATTACTTTGTCTTTTAAGTGGCAAGATAGGGTTGATATGATGCCAAAGTACAAACAGTAAGGACTAAGTGAGGATGGAGGATATATGAATAAATGTATCAAAAGTCAAGATAAATGATAAAACAGACAATTCTGGGGAACAGTAGTAGAAGCTATGCATGGAATATGGTTAGACAGACAGTGATATTTACTTTTGAGTTTTGCTTATATATTTCTAACATTTCTTGATAGGACTGGCATTCTAACAGTTATTCTTATTGTTATAAATTCTTTTAAAAATACTTTTTCTCCAAACATCTCAGTTCAAATTATAGAGTTAAAGGAAACTACAGTAATAAAATAACATATTAATTATTTCAAAAGAAAAAGAGAAAAATTTGTACACTTAATTTAAAATTGTTTTCAGTCTTATTTTTGCAAGCAATTTACCAATAGATTTGTAATGCACAGTAATGTTGAATGGATATTGAAGCTATTGAAATATAGAAGTAAGTCAGTTTTTCATTATGCTGTGAGTGATGTCCTGAAACACATTAACTTGATATTTTATCTATTGTTTAATATCATTCCCCATGAATTACATATAATGGTAATAGATTAATATCTTTGGAAGTACTGTAATAATTATATAATTCACCCAGGAATTACCTTGTTCATTTGTTAACATTGTTATATTCTTTCAAAAGCAAATAGCAAAAATAATTTTCAACTGACATACATATGGAATACTAACTCTTCAACTATCTCAAAATGCCCAGATTTTCTCAATAACTCTCCTATTGATTTAATTATAGGCATTAGAAATGAGTATTCTAGTACAACAATAAATAGTGTTGTCTCTCCTTCATCCTCCAGTACTCCTAAATATTTACTAAAAATCTCAATGCTAATCAATAGTGGAAGTATTTGGTGCCTAATGATGGCATTCCATTCCTTCCTTGAAGTCCAACACACAGAGTAATAGAAATCTCATGAATGTGATTGTGTGAGGTTGCTCATAATACTTGGATCTATAGAGAGAATCACTTAGCAGATATTAGTTGAATCAGAAACTACTTCTCATTTCATTGAGTTCTATGTAGTCCCCAACCTTTGTGGCACCAGGGACTGGTTTTGTGGAAGACAATATTTCCACGGACAGGGGAGCAGAGGATGGTTTCAGGATTGTAATGGTTAATAATAGGTGTCAACTTAATTGGATTGAAGGATGCCTAGATAATTGGTAAAGAATAGTTTCTGGGTGTCAGTGAGGGTGTTGCTGGAGGAGATTAACATTTGAGTTGGACTGGGAGAGGAAGACCCATCCTCAATGTGGGTGGACACCATCCAATTGACTGTCAGCTTGGCTAGAACAAAGCTGGTGGAAGAAGGTGGGATAAGCTGACTTAACGAGTCTTCTGGCTTTCATCATTGCGCTGTGCTGGTGCTTCCTGCCCTTGGACATCAGACTCCAGGTTCTTTAGGCTTTGAACACTTGAACTTACAGCAGTGGTTTTCCAGGGGCTTTCAGGCCCTTGGCCACAGACTAAATGTTGCACTGCCAGCTTTCCTACTTTTGAGGCTTTTGTAGTTGAACTAAGCCTTTGTTGGCTTCCTTGCCCCTCAGCTTGCAGACAGCCTATTATGGGACTTCACCTTGTGATCGTATAGTCAATTCTCATTAATAAACTCCTTTTCATATATACATATATCTTATAAGTTCTGTCCTTCTGGAGAACCCTGACTAATACAGGGATGAAACTGTTCCACCTCAGATCATCAGGCATTAGATTCTCATGAGGTATGCACAACCTAGATCTCTTGCATGCTCAGTTCATAATAGGGTTCACATTCCTATAAGAATCTAATGCTGTAGCTAATTCGACAGGAGGCAGAGCTCAGGTGGTAATGCTCACTCACCTGCCACTCACCTCCTGCTGTATGATCTGATTCCTAACAAGCCATAGCTCATTACCAAGGGTTGAGGACCACTGTGTTAAAAGATAAACTAAGGCACAATAAAATTTTAAATATGTTATTTACACAATGATTTATGACACAGGCAGCTCCAAACCATAAAAGTGGCTTAAAAGCACCACTGAGGGAGCATAGGGGGAAGCTTTTAGAGGACAGGCACAGAAGAAAACTAAAGATAATATTTGACTATTTATAGTTGTACAGTTATTTGTACCTTATTTGGTACCAAAGTTGTACGTTATTAGGTCTATCCCACTGGGAAGTCTTCAGTTATATGTTTATGTGTGTTGGCTACTTCTGATTGGTTGAACTTAAGTTCTGTTTTTCTTTAATATAGAAATTGATAAGAATAGCTCAAGTTTCCCTTATATCTGTAGATCAAACAAGGTTTAGATCACTTATGATGCCTAACTGGTTTTGTCTGCTCAGAAATTCTTCAGGCCTGGACTCCATTTTAATTTACTTTAATGATTGTTACTTTAAATTTGGATTAAACAGTGGATTCATATGTACTGAGTGAAAAAAATGGAAATAGATGTTATAAAATTTATTTGAAATCATTCAGCCAGGATGTTTTAAACAGCATAAATTAGCAGAATTACCAAAAACACATTTTGAAAAAACCTTGAAGCCATTTTAATGTATTGCAAAATGTGAAGGAGACTAGTAGGACAAAAACTTAAAGGTTGAGTTTGAGATATGATGCAGGGTTTTTTGCTCCTTAGCCCAGCTAGGCCTAAGTTCTGAAGAAGTAGGCACATGGACACTCAAAGAGTAAGTGTAGTGGAATTTATTTAGTGAAAGGAAAGCTCTCAGCAAAGAGAGGGGTCCTGAAGTCAACTTCTTGGTTGCCCCCTTAACGGTTGAATACAAGGGCATTTTTTTCTTTTCTTGAGACAGAGCCTCACTCTGTTGCTGAGGCTGGAGTGCAATGGTGTGATCTTGGCTCACTATAACCTCTGCCTTCCAGATTCAAGCGATTCTCCTGCCTCAGCCTCCTGAGTAGCCGGGATTACTGGCACACGTCACCAGGCCCGGATAATTTTTGTATTTTTAGTAGAGATGGGATTTACCATGTTGGTCAGGCTGGTCTCCAACTCCTGCTCTAGTGATCTGCCTGCCTCCGCCTCCCAAAGTGTTCAGATTACAGGTGTGAGCTACTGCACCCGGCAACAAGGACATTTTTATACAAGCTGATAGGCCTGTGAATTCCTGGTTGTATGAGACGTGAATTCCTGGTTGCTCCACTCCATCTTTCCAGTGAGTTATGTGGGCCCTTAGTCTGTGCTGCTACATATTGATTTATTTCCCTTAATGCACATATGTTAAGGAATGAAATTTTCCACTATGGGCATGTTTAGGCAAGCTCCCTTAGCAAGTACCCTTATCCACACAAAATATTTGTTATAAACAACTGGGGGTGGGTAGGAGGTTCTCCAGGGGACACTTTCCTGACTGTCTCCCTAAAGAAGGTTGGCTGACTCCTTTAATTCCTCCCTTCAGGAGTGGAGACCCCAAATTCTGTTGGGGAAAGTGTACAACGACTGCTCTTATCTGCTTCCTGCTGACAAGGGGTGCTGTTTTGGGAAAGTGGCAGTTAAGGCTCCTCCTGAGGTCAGTTTAAGGGTCCCCAAAGAGAACAGTGTGTTCATGAGTGGTTCTGTTTGCATCACCATTTGAAGTTGAACGGCCTTTAAGTGAGAAGAAACAATTTGGATTATTAGAAGACATATTCAAAATGAAACAAAGGGATAAGGACAGCTCAAAACAAAACAAAACAAAATCTCAAGGCTGCCAATACAGCCAGATAACTCGTGGCTATAGTTATGCCTGCTAAGGTTTGTATTCATGGGGCTTGGCTTTGATTAGCTCCCTTGGTCTTATTTTCCCAAACAAAGAAATCTCTGGGTTATGGGCACCTATTTACTCTGATCACCTGGAAGGATTTGCAGGATAATTGTTCAGAATTAAAATATTGATCCAGATTTTTTATATTACTCATCCCTTTGGTTCTTTTGAGCTGCAGCTGTACATTGCTGGTTGGTCGACAGGAATAAGCAGGGTAGTCTAAAATGTAGGCAAAAACTTAAAAACAACTAATGGGATTATAATGTAATGACAAATGTAGAATAAGTTTTGAAACATAATTTCTCTCTCTCTAGTCCTCATTTTTGTCAAAAACAAATCATGATAGGACTCAGTTGTTTGAAAAATAAACTTTAGCCTTCTACTTGTCTAATTTGCATAAAGTGCAAAAAGAATAATTATTTTTCCCATAGGCTTTTAAATTGGCTTTGATGGAACTCTGTTCCATAAGGAATCTCAGTTAAGACCTTTTAAGGCCAAGCCCAGTCATGGGTTTCCACCCTCAAATATCTACAAGTTTGGTAAATAATTCTCTTCTTGATGTCCCAAGAACAAGCTTTTTAACAGGCCCAGGAGCTTTTTAACAGGCTCCTAGGCCTGTTAAAAAGTGACATGCTTTACTCCCCATGGGTAAGGAACCTTGTACAAGGACTGTGTTGACAAGGTATGTAGCCAGTTTTCCCAAGGGACTTTTATTGGCAAGTCCAGCTTAATTACTTAAAGGAACATATACCCTTCCAGTAAAAGCCTTGGTAAAACCAACAGTTTCTTCAATTGTGTCCTGTTGCAAAAGAAAATGTTTTCTTATTGCACTGATGAAAATAACTGTATTGCCATAAATTAAATATTCTCACAAATAGTTTCCAAATTCTGGCAAAGCCAGGCAGAGAGAAACAAACGTCCTTCAAATTTTGTTCACAGGCGTATAGTTTACTCAATTATTAAAGGCTTTAAATAGTTCAAAATAAGTATCCTTGACTCAGAAAAACAAAGCAAGGAAAGTTTTAAGCAAAAAGGTTAAAAATAATACTTGTTTTCTATTAGTTCAATCCATTCTGTTCTCTTGTTCTGCTTGATATTCATGAACATTTCAGTTCTTCATGAATACTGTATTTTTTTCAATGTCATAATCTCCAGAGTTAATGGAATCTTGCATTTGAGAACACTTGTCAAAATCCTATAGCTGATTATAAATCATCTTTTGAGTAGGATCAAAACAAGACATTTGTCTGTGAATGATGAAATGTCTAAGGTAGTTACTGTCAAGAATACAATTGACAAAGACATTTAGTTATTTCTAGGGTTTACAATAACTAAACATAATAACCTTAATTATGATTGATAGCATATACTCAGACATTAGAATTTTAGAAATCTCATATAATTTGGAAACATATTAATATTATTCACTAAAATATAACCTAAAGCAGATTAAATATAACTTTGGAAACACCATATAACTAAACATTTCAAAAAACCCAGGTTTCTTCTCTTTTGGATGTTCCAGGGACCAGGAAAGACAATTTTGAAATTGAAGTTTGATTTTGGGAAGCCTGTTAACTACGTTAGAGGTTCAAAGCACTTGATATTATAAAATAGAATTCCAAGTTACCATATGTCATTTATTTTAGCCAAAATGATGACTCGAACATTTTAAAACAACGCTAAAGCATATTCACAGGTAGAGGGAAAACTTAGCTTTCCAAGTGATCTGTCATTAATTTTACAGGGAAATCCTGTTCAAGTGAAAGCCTAATTTCATCCTTGCATTAGTCTACTGTTGATGTCAACCCCAATTTTTTTAATGAAAACTTATAGATAGTTATATCTAATCTTATCTAGTTTGACCATGAGGTGAGATTTTTTTAAACTTTTATAACCCTTTACAAATTGTTGTTAAAGAGCAGATCAGTGCCTTTAGAAAAGCTTGTTGTGCTTTTATTTCAATGCTCAATTTACAAAAACAAAATACTTTTTTGAAATTAGTCAATATGTTCACACAATTCCTTTTGCAAGATTAATTTTTACAAACTTTTCACCATTTGTTTAAACCTTCAGCTTTATCTTATCTAATTCAAAACAATCCTTTAACCCAAGGCAAAAATTTACATTTTCATGCATTCTTATAATCTTTTACTAAAAACATATTTTACTTTCCTTACTTACCTTATATGTAAATCTATTTTGATTATCTCGATTACAGGTTATTATGGTAACTCTTAGCAATTTTTAACTTTAATGTAAAACCTGGCAAGTTGCTTGAATTATGTAGTAGGCTTAAATAAAGTCTGATTCCTTCCTGCATAATTAAGGGTGTGGTTAATTCCATATGTCCCTGGACTTATTAATTGTGAAGCAGGCAAATTGAATAGTGTATTAGTCAATTTTCATGCTGCTGATAAAGACAATCTTGAGACTGGGCAATTTACAAAAGAAAGAGGTTTAATTGGACTTACAGTTCCACATGGCTGAGGAGGCCTCACAATCATGGCAGAAGGTAAGGGGGAGCAAGTGACATCTTATGTGGATGGTGGCAAACCAAAAAAGAGAGCTTGTGCAGAGAAACTCTCATTTTTAAAACCATTAGATCCATGAAACCCATTACTATCATGAGAACTGCATAAAAAGACCCACCCTCATGATTCAATCATCTCCCACTGGGTCCCTGCCACAACACATGGAAATTACGGGAGCTACAAGATGAGATTTGGGTGGGGACACAGAGCCAAACTTTATCAAATAGTTCTTAAAAGCCAAAGAAGCAGTTAATAACTTTGAAGCATTTAGCTAACCTAGTATCTGACCTACATGATTCAGCCCACATATTTACATTTTAAAGACATTTGTATTTTACCGATTATTTTTAAAACTGCCTTTATTTCTTAAAGATTATAGTCATGTGAACTCAAAAGGTATTACAGCTTTTATTTTTCTTCAAAAAATATTTGATCTAAGTGCTTATTTTCCTAGAGCTTTTTTATATAAACATCACGCCCATAAGAAATATAAAATTACACAGACGAACAAAAGCAAATTCAGTACTTGTAAGATTTTTCATTTGCCAATCTTCTGAATAGATTATTGGCCTCTGGGTGAAGCCCTTCAAGAGCAGGGCGTAGGACAGCATACAGTTTCTAGGGCCTAATAAACAGGCATAGCTGGAAGACAGAGATAGATTTTGAGAAGGGTCTATCCACTTTTAATTCCTGGAGTTTCATGAGGAAAACAGAGGGTGTTTTTTTCCCCAAAATGGGGTCTGCGGCACCTTCTTTGTTTTTTCCCAGGAGCCCCGGGCTATCAGAAGTTATCTTAGAGCCTCTCATGTATGCACTGAATGACAAGACAAAATGGGAAAAAAAAAATCATTCAACAGAGAAAGAACCTTTTTCCAGAAAAACAAGATCCATGCAGAGAAAAATTTAAAGGCCTTTAAATATACCTATAACGTGGATATCCACTTTTAATTCAGCTGTCTTCTAAGAAAATCATTTCAAATCTATTACCCCACTTTAGCCATGCCGAGCAGCCAATATTTCAACCAATATTTCTGGCTTTTGAACTTTATTAAAAATAACCTCACAGGTGAAACCAAAAAGCCTCAACTAAGATTATGACTTAACTGTAAGTGTAAAGTTATTTTCAAAGAGGTGCTAAGCAGTTTTTCAGAATCTAAGATCTTTAAAGTTGGTTCAGACAAAGGAAGATTTAAGAAAGGAAGCTAGAAGTTGTTTATAGAGGGGAAGAGAATCAGCAAATGGTAAAAGTCACACAGATATTAGCCAAAATATACTCATTCCCTAAGCCAGGATTAAACCCAGGCCACCATTGTAAAATGGCAGAGGCCAAAAGAAAGTATTATCAAGTGGTTACAAGGTCAAGCTCCTAAGGACATAAAACAAGATGAAGAACTGCAGCAATGTTTGTTACTGACCAGTTTGCCAGGCTGGCTTGATCAGCAAACTTTTGGGGTCCTAGGCCCGCATTCTATCCTAAGGTACCCCTCTTTATGACAGAACTATACAGAAAGACACACAAAGCACACTACATTGGCTACAGCTTAAGACTAGCCTCATAAATCCTTTTTTTCTATTTATCAGAACTTCAGAGAGGATATAAACAGTGATTTAAACAGAGATTTTATCATTTATTCAACTGGTTTGCACAGGGAGAGGGAGGCCAGAAGTCTGACTGGTAAGAACTTTTTTTTTTTTTTTTTTTGAGACAGAGTCTCCCTCTGTCCCCAGGCTGGAGTGCAGTGTTGTGATCTCGGCTCACTGCAAGCTCCATCTCCCAAGTTCATGCCATTCTCCTGCCTCAGCCTCCGGAGTAGCTGGAACTACAGGTGCCTGCTACCACGCCTGGCTAATTTTTTGTTGTTGTTGTCGTTGTTATTTTTAGTAGAGAAGGGGTTTCACCGTGTCAGCCAGGATGGTCTCCATCTCCTGACCTCGTGATCCGCCTGCCTTGGCCTCCCAAAGTGCTGGGATTACAGGTGTGAGCCACTGCACCCGGCCCTGGTAAGAACTTTTACCCTTTTGCTGGCGTACCAGGCTTCTGAGTTGCCCTTTTTCATGCTCAGTTTTGAGCCAAGCAGTTTAAGGTTTGGGGAAATTAACTTTTCCCAGTTTAAGGGATGCATACAAAGGGAGTGTCCTGTGGTACAGCGACACAATGACCCACCCACAAAGAGAGGACAGAGGAGGAAAAAGGAGAAAGGAGGTGTTTTTTCAGAAGAGTCCTAGTGATTCAGGAGGCAATCAAGAGAAATATGGGCTGCAGATGATTGGATACTCACCTAAGAAGAGGGGAGCAAGGCATCCCTAGTTTCTTCTTTTTCCTAGTAAATACCTGAGGTATACGAGGGAGAGGAGAAAAGTGTCCTCTTTCTTTCTTCTGTTCTTATATCCCTGAGTCCTGGTGATCTTGGCAGGTTACCACCCATGGGTGCCAATGCAGCTTTCACCTATGTTAACAGGGGGCTTACAGGGTGCGAGTTATCCACCATTACCCATGCGCTGCTTATCCCACTGTTGTTGATAACCTTTGAGTTCTCTAGATTTCATGCATGCCATGGATACTAGAATGACCTCTATCCACGAGATGGAAGGGAGCCTAATCGGCAGAAATTAGTCATGCTAACCTAAAGCTTTGGAGCTGGGTCTTCCTTAAACAAGGAAGAGAAAAGGCTATCTTGGGAATTGGGGTCCTGGCCTAATAAGAAAAAACAAAAACAAAAACAAACAAAAAACCTCTCATAAAAGTTAACTCCTTACAAAGTGGAGAAAAGAAAAATAAAATAAAATAAAACAGCTTAAGTGCAGGGTGGGGAAGATGCCTGGAGGAGAAACCTTTTATTCTTATACAAATGAGTTCCTCCAATAGGGAGAGAGCATTTTAATTGCTGTCTCCTCCTTTCTGGCTCAGCCAGGGGAGGAAAGACACTGTGGGTGCGTGGGGAGAGGGAAGAGTGAGCAGGAAATGCTGGCCACCTAGCCAAGTGGGGCCCTTGGGCTATGTGCCCCAGCCGGGAGGGGAGGGAGGTTGGGAGTTGCCACTCTCCCATTTGTCTCACATGTGTACCTGTGGCCATTGGAGGTTGGGGTAAGGGACATGTCTCTAAAAACGGAGGGAGAGCACATTTTTCTGAATTGTATAGAATTTATTAAGTTAAAGGAAAGCTCTCAGCAAAGAGAGGAGTCCTGAAAGTAGGTTCCCGGTTGCCCTCTTCACAGGTGAATACAAAGGCATTTTTATATAAGCTGATGGGGCTGAGTTCCCTATTTGTATAAGGCATGAATTCCTGTAGGCTCCACTGCATCCTTCCAGAGTGCATGCAGACCCTTAGTCTGAGACATTCCATATTGATTTATTTTTCTTACTGCCCACGTGTTAAGAAACAAAATTTTCCACTGCAGGCATGTTTAGGCAAGCCCCCGGAGCAAGTACCCTTATCTGCACAAAACATCTGGTATAAACACTTGTGGAGCAGGTAGGAGGTTCTCTGGGGGACCCTTCCCTTACTGTCTGCCTAAAGCAAGCTGGCTAACTTTTCAGAAAGAGACAGAGAAAATGAAGTAGCTACCAAAGTATTCTAGGTCTACAAGTGATATTATTTTCAACAAGTATTCAAATGCCGTTCTAGTCTAAACTAATTCATTATAAATCAGCTAATATTAAGTAAATATTTTACAAATTAAAAACTAGTTACAAAAGGTAGAGACCTCAAAGAAAGGCAGAAATGAGGCAAATGGGAAAAAATTATGGTGACTTAAAGCCTATATATTGTGATCTGGAGAATTAGAATTTAATTTGTCTATACAAAGTAGGTCATGATCCTGATAAGTTTAGCAATTAGAGTATTTATAAAAAGTAAGAGCTAAATAATTTGTTTCAGGGATGCACTTTTATTTCAATTATCTAGACCTGAAATTATATTTTTTGAGATCATTCAGGAAGAAGAAATTACATGAGGAGAACTTTCTAATCAGTATGCTTAGTGTAAATATATCTGATGAGTTCATAAGTCTGTTTCATTTATTATTCTTCAGAATAGGTCTGTAGCATGACACAAACAATTCCTGATGACTTCAGCTACCTTTTTAAGGAAGGTAGACTTGCTCCATCCCCTATCTTCTATTTTGCATCTGAAAGAGGATCATACTCCTGTTTAAGTAAACTTTATTAATGTTTTTCAAAATATTTCTTCTCTTGCCAATATAAAATAATGAAATTGTAGTAAAATGAGGATTGTCTTCCTCAAGATGAGTAATTTTTCATGAACAATTTATTTAATTATTTCAATAATTATTCAAAAATGATATCAAATTATTTCAACAATTTATCTTATGAACATTTATTTCATTATTTATTCACACCATCAAATAATATTTTATGTTAAGTCCAAATTTTTTGCATTGCTGTTCATGTCAGGTTTATAATGGAATTCATTCTCTATGACCTCCTTTTTAAGCACTGCTAAATAGATAGTAATCTTTCTTTCTATAACAGTTGAGTTTAAATTGCTTTTCTTAATTTTCTCTGACAGAGAACATTATTTTTTATTGTTGTAAACAAGCTATAGTCTACATATTTAATTATTTGGAATTTGATTTGTGTATATTTTTCAGTGGAAGCTAACTTCTTCCTAATGTCTCCATCTACATTTCATATTTATTCATCCATTCACATATTCAACAAAATTTCAGAATCTGTTTTTGGGCTTTTAATACTCATCTTATTCATTTTACTATTTATGTATTTATTTCTTTATTTATTTAGAAACTGGTTCTCACTTAGTTGCCCACGTTAGAGTGTAGTGATGCCATCATAGCTCATGGCAGCCTCAAACTCCTGGGCTCAAGTTTGTTGATTTTATTTTAAATGTCCACACAGTGTTCTCAGTCAGAAACAGATTTCTTAATAATGTGTGTTGGCTGCTCCTTTTCCCAGTTCTTATCTTTGGACAGTATAAAGAGATCCAGATCATCCTAGTGAGAGGCCAGACTCTCTGAAAGCAAGAAATTAAGAACAATCGTTTTTTTCCTTGTCTTTGTTTTTATACTTATAATAGGATGGAAACGGCTGTTTTTCTGTCCTTCTAAGAGGATATCTTCTTTATTCCAAACTTTTGGAATGTTGTAAAATCTCTCCTGGAGCCAAATAACCCTGTGTCTCCAAGTTTTTATGACCTATAGCTGTCTCCAAATTCTGGAACATCATATCTTTTGACGTATGAATACCAAAACCTAGTCTTCCTCTTACCCTAGGACTTAACCTAGGAACCTAGTAATCTAAGGATTTTAAAAATTTGACCCTCTTAGGGGAGTAAAAGAAGTTTTCCTATTGTTTCAAATCAGAGAAATTAACTGGACAAAGGGCTGCAGATCTAATTCTGTCAGTGTGTGAAGAGTCTCAAGAAGCTAGTGCTTTGAGAGAATCCATGAGAAACCCAGGGACCTTTAATATCTCCTCATTATTATTTGCATAGCATACTACCAGGGGAGATGGAGAATTAAAATAATAATATATTTTTAATAACTTTAAGTTCTCTTAAATCATATGGTTTTTTAAGGATTAAAAAAAATATCCTGGATATCTATGGCTATACTTAGACATATGTAATATACATATATAACACAATAGCTTTTGGGGAACAAGTGGTTTTTGGTTACAGAGTGGTAAAGTCTGAGATTTTGGTGCCCATGTCACCCAAGTAGTGTACATTGTACCCAATATGTAGTGTTTTATCCCTCACCCACCTCCTACTATACCCCTTAGTGGTCTCCAAAGTCCATTATACCACTCTGTATGCATACCCATGGCTTAGCTAGCACTTAAAAGTGAGAATATATGATATTTGGTTTTCCATTCCTGAGTTACTTCACTTAGAATAATGGCCTGCAGCTCCAGTTGGAGTTGCTGCAAATGACATTATTTCATTCTTTTTAGAGCTGAGTAGTATGTCATGGTGTATGTTTACCACATTTCTTTATCCACTCATTGGTTGAGGAGCACTTAGGTTGGTTCTGTATCTTTGTAATTGTGAATTGTACTGCAATAAACATATACATGCAGGTGTATTTTTGATACAATGACTTTTTTTAATTTGAGTAGATAACCAGTAGTGGGATTGATGGACTGAATGCTAGATCTGCTTTTAGTTATTTCAAAAATCTCCATAATGCTTTACATAAAGGATGTACCAATTTACATTCCCACCAGCAATGTATAAGCATGCCGTTTTCACCACATTCATGCCAAAATTTGTTTTTTTTCTTTTGACTTTTTAATAATACCTATTATGCTGGGAAAAGATGGTATCTCACTGTGGTTTTAATTTGCATTTCTTTGATGATTGGTGATGTTGAGAATTTTTTATATGTTTGTTGGTCATTTGTATGTCTTCTTTTGAGAAATGTCTATTCATGTCATTTTTTTCACTTTCTGATGGGATTATTTTTTCTTGCTGATTTGTTTTCCTTGTTAATTCTAGATATTAATTATTTGCTAGATGCATACTTTGTAAATATTTTCTTCTATTCTCTGAGTTATCTGTTTACTGTGATGATTATTTCTTTTGCTGTGAAGGTTTTTAGTTTAATTATGTCCTTTTTATTTATTTTTGTTTTTGTTGCATTTACTTTTGGAGTCTTAGTCATAAAGTTTTGGCTTAGGTAAATGTCCAGATGTGTTTTTCTTAGTTTTTTTTCTAGAATTTTTATGGTTTTGGGTTTTATATTTAAGTCTGATCCATCTTCTAATTTTTGTGGATGGTGAGAAAGAGTGATCCAGTTTCATTCTTCTACATGTGGCTATCCTGTTTTCCCTGCATCATTTATTGAATAGGGTGTCCTTTCCTATTTATGTTTTTGAATGCTTTGTGGAAGTTCAGTTGGTTGTATACATTTGGCTTTATTTCTGGTTTCTCTATTCCTTTCCTTTGGTTTATTTATCTACCTTTATACCAGTACCATGCATGCTGTTTTGATTACTAAAACCTTGTATTATAACTTGAAGTCTCTTAACACTATGCCTCCAGATTTGTTCTTTTTGCTTAGAGTTGCTTTTTAAATTCAAGCTCATTTCTGGTTTCATAAGAATTTAGAATTGCTTTCTCTAATTCTATGAAAAATGATGTCAGTATTTTGATAGGAATTGCATTGAATCTGTAGATTGCTTTTAGCAGTAAGGTCATTTTCACAAATATGATTCTTCCTATCCATGAGCATGCGATGTATTTCCATTTGTTTATATCATCTCTAATTTATTTCAGCAGGTTTTGTAGCTCTCCTTATGGAGATCTTTCACTTATTTGGTTAAGTGTATTTCAATTTTTTTTCTGCTGCTATTGTAAAAGAAATTGAGTTCTTGATTTGATTCTCAGCTTGATCATTGTTGGTGCTACGCAGTAGTACTAATTTGTGTACATTCATTTTGTAACCTAAGGTTTTATGAATTCATTCATCAAATAGAAGAGTCTTTTGGTGGAATTCTTAGGCTTATCTAAGTATATGCTTAAATCATCAGCAAACAGAGATAATTTGACTTCCTCTTTTCCAGTTTGGATGCCCTTTATTTCTTCCTCTTGCTTGATTGCTCTGGGTAGGACTTCCAGTACTATGTTAAGTAGAAGTGGTGAAAATGGGCATCCTTAACTTGTTCTAGCCCTCAGTGGGAATACTTTCAACTTTTCCCCATTCAATATGATGTTGGCCATGGGTTTGTCATATATAGCTTTCATTATTTTGAGATATGTTTATTCTATGTCTAGTTTGTTTAGGGTTTTTATCATAAAGCAATGCTGGATTTTACTGAATGTTTTTATGCATCTATTGAGATGATCGTATGTATTTGGTTTTTAATTCTGTTGATGAAATACATCACATTTATTACCTTGTGTATGTTGAGTCATCCTTGCATCCCTGGGATGAGACTCACTTGATTATAGTGAATTGTCTTTTTGATATGCTTTCGGATTTGATTTGTCAGTATCTGTTAAGAATTTTTGCATATGTCTTTATCAGAGATGTTCATTTGTAGTTTTCTTTTTTTATGATATGCCTTTTTCTGGTTTTGGTATCAGGGTGATACTGGCTTCATAGAATGAGTTAAGGAGGATTCCCTTTTTCTCAGTCTTTTAGAGTAGTTTCAGTAGGCTTGGTACCAATTCTTCTTTGAATGTCTGATAGAATTTGGCTGTGATCTGTCTGGGTTTTTTAGTCGGCATTCTTTTTTTCTTACTTATACAATCTCACTGCTTGTTATTGGTCTGTAAGGATACCTATTTCTTCCTGGTTTAAGCTAGTAAGGTTGTATGTTTCCTGGAATCTATCTATTTTCTTTACTTTTATTTTTATGTGCATAGAGGTTACATAGTAGTCTCAAATGATCTTTTATATTTCTGTGATATTGGTTAAAATGTTTCCATTTTCATTTCTAATTGAGCTAATTTAAACTTCTATCTTCTTAATTGTTCTAATGTTCTAACTAATTATTAGAACAGTTGTTAATTGTTCTAACAATCTTAATTGTTCTAACTAATGATCTATTTTATTTCTATTTTCAAATAACCAAATTTTGTTTCATTAAACTTTTGTATTTTTATTTCAATTTCATTTAGTTCTGCTTTAATCTTTCTTTTCCTCTCCTGGCTTTAAGTTTGATTTGTTGTTTCTATAGTTTCTTGAGGTATGACATTATGTTGTGAATTTGTAATCTTTCAGACTTTTTTATGTAGGTGTTCGGTGCTAGAAACTTTCCTTTTAGCATTGTTTTTGCTATGTCCCAGAGGTTTTGATAACTTGTGTCAGTATAATCATCCATTTAAAGGATTTTTTAATTTATTTCTTCATTTCATTGTTAACCCAATAATCATTAAGAAGCAGATAGTTCAATTTCCAGGTAATTATATAGTTTTAAGGGTTCCTTTTGGAGCTCATTTCTAGTTTTATTTCACTGTGACCTGAGAAGATACTTTATATAATTTTGACTTTTTAAAATTTATTGAGATTTGTTTTTGTGGCCTATCCTATGGTCTGTCTTGGAGGCTGTTCTATGTGTTGATGAGAAGAATGTGAATTCTGCAGTTTTTGGGTACAATGTTCTGTAAACATCTGTTAGGTCCATTTCTTCTGGACTGCAACTGAAGTCCAGTGCTTTTTGTTGTTGTTGACTTCCTGCTTCAGTGATCTGTCTAGTGCTGTCAGTGGAGTGTTAGAGTTCCTCACTATTATTGTGTTGCTGTCTATTCCTTTTCTTAGGTCTAGTAGTAATTGTTTTATAAATGTAGGAGCTCCAGTGTCATGTGCATACTTACGTAGAATTATTATATTTTGTTGAATTAATTATTTAATTATTATGTAATGACTTTCTTTGTTTTTTTTTTTTACTATTGTTGTTTTAAAGTCTACTTTATCTGATATAACTACACCTGCTTGCTTTTGGTTTCCATTTGCATTGAATATCTTTCTCCACCCCCTTACCTTGAGTCTATGAGAATCTTTGTATGTTAGGTGAGTTTCTTGAAGACAGCAGATATCTGGTTTGTGATTTTTTTTAAATCAACTCTGCCATTCTGTATCTTTTAAGTGGAGTATATAGACCATTTGCAGTGAATGTCAATTATGAGACATGAAGTGGAGTTCCAGTCAGTATGTTGTTACCTAGAAATTTTAGGGTTTTTTTCACTTTGTTATTGCTTTATAGGCTCTATAAGTTTTATACTTTCAAGACATCTATTCTGATGCAGCTCAACCTTTTGTTTCAAGATTTAGCATTTCTTGTAGGACTGGTCTGATAGGGACAGATTCCCTCAGCATTTGCTTGTCTGAGGAAGACATTATTTCTCTTTCATTTATGAGACTCAGTTTTGCTGGATACAAAATTTTTGACTAATAGTTATTTTGTCTAAGGATATTAAAGATAAGCCTAAAGATAGAGTGAACTTCTGGGCTGTAAGATTTCTGCTGAGAAGTCTGCTGTTAGTCTAATAGGTTTTCCTTTATAGGTTACTTGATACTTTTGTCTCACTGTTCTTAGAATTCATTTCTTCATGTTGACTTTAGATAGCCTGATTATTATATGGCTTTGTAATGTCAGTTTTGCAGTGAACCTCCCCAGAGCTCATGGAGTTTCTTGTATTTGGACATCTAAATATCTAGCAAGGCTAGCAAAGTTTTCTTCAATTATGCCCTCAAATAAGTATTCTAAAGGTTTTGCTGTTTCTTCTCCCTCAAGAACAGCAATTGCTATATTTGGCCATTTTACATAATCACCTATTTCTAAGAGACTTTGCTTATTTCTTTGAATTCTTTTTCTGGCATTTCAAAGATTTCATCTTGGTTGGGATCCATTGCTGGGGACTTGGTGTGTTCTTTTTGAGGTGTTATAGAACCCTATTTTGTCCTATTGCCAGAATTACTTTTCTGGTTTCTTCTCATTTGGGTAGAGTATATCTTCTAATTACTTTTGAGACTATATCTTCTAATTATTTTTGAGTTTATTTTTTGATTTGACTGTGATTTTTCACTTTTTTTTTTCACTTTGAGGATGTGACTTTAATGTTTATAGTTTATTGTAACCTAATTCAGCTCTGGGTGCTTTCAGGGATGAAGACTGTATAAGTTCCCTGGTTATTTAAAATCGTTGTATGTTGGCTTTCTCAGATGCTAGTTGTGGTAACATTATGCTCAGTGTGTGTGTGTGGAGGTTCACTGTTTCCTGTGGGGTAGCAATGGCAGAAGTCTCATGAAGCTTATCTAGTTCCCAGGTGGTGTGCACTTTTTTGCCTTTTTTTTTCTCCCAGTGTTTTCTTTACCTGGTTGAATAATTCAGATTTCAGGCCAGTAGGGGAGATGTCCCTGAGTGAAAACCAGCAGATTGGTAAATGCAATACCCAAAGGTGGGAAGAAGTCCAAGCCTTGACCGAGGCATCTGTGGGAGCTCTTAGTGAAATGCACTGAGGTCTTTTCATGGGGAAGGGAGGGAGCCACTTCAGCTCCCTTGCCAGGCCCCCTGGAAAGCAGGTCACACTCCTAAATACAGTTCTAGCTATTCAGATTAGCAGGCCCTTTTTATTTGCAGGAATTCTGACGTTCCAAGTAGAGAGAGATTGTGATTCTATGCCTTATGCAAATCTGAATCTGGAGGGGACTCCTCCTCTGGGGACGCAGTTAACTTGAAGTGTTCCAGAAAGGCTTTCTACAGGTCCACTCATGCTAAATTCCCATAAGAGAAGTACCAGCTGTGTCTGCAGTGGTGAATGAGGGGGGAAAGTCTTTTTCTTCAAGACCGTTCTGCAGATTTTCCCAAGTACAGCACTGTACCTGTGCCTCTACTGAAAGAAACTTTCCACAGGTGGGAACTTCTGGACTCAAGGCCTGCCATCTAGATTCTTTTTTCCATGGGGTGTGCCACTGATGTGCACTCCCCCTTATCCTAAGAGTAGGAGTCCCTGAGGGCCAGACTAGTATGAATGCTGCTACTTCTCTGGCTCTAGCCACCTAGTGGGACTGCCACACTCCAGGTTGGTGCTGGGGAATGTCTACAAGGGGTCCAGTGATGTGACCTGTTCTCAAGACTCTGTAGTGAGTAGCAACAACAGCTCTCATGGGGGTGACAGGAGAATGACATAGACTCTGTGAGATTTCTTGATTATAAGTGGTCTTGGTGCATTGGTTTTTCTGTAATGCCACCTGTAGTAGTAATGAACTGGTCACATGGACAGACTCAGGACCTCCTAGTTAGCCAAGGTTATATAGGCAAAGGTGATAGCTTAGGTCACACACAAGTTTTCTCTTTCCTGTGCACTGTTAGTGTGCCTGCAGATGCTGTAATGGATTGTGTCAGTAGGCCTCCAGCCACAAGGTGGCACTTGAAAAAGAGCACCAGCTGGTAGCAGTGGGATTTGTGCTTGCCTTATGTTACCCAGGGGAGGTAATCTGATGACTCAGGCAATGGGCAGGGCCATTGAGCTCTCAAAATTTTCTATTCTTTGTGTTAAGCTACCAGGGCAGATGGAGGGGCAAAGCCAGCTGGGGGCTGAATCAGGCAAGTTCACATTCTGGCTCTCTTTTGTCTGCCATATGTGGGCAAAAGCAGTGTCCCAAGTGGGGATCAGATAGTGGTCCTCTGGCTGTAGGAGTAATGTTGCAGGGAGTACCACAGCTGCCTCTGCTGCAGAGAAGCATCTGTATGAGGAATAGGGAGCAGCAGGCAGCAGTTAGCCCCACTCAGCTCCCACACACTTGGCAAAGCAAGACTTGCACCTGCAGCCTCCCACTCACAGCAGCTTGGTTCCAAGTAGTCAACACTCAGAACTCAACACTGCCCAAGGCCATAAGACTTCCCAGAAGAGACTGCAACCATGGCTTCCAGGTCACGCCTCTCCTAGTCAGCCCATGAAGCAGGGGCACCCAGCTCTTGCACCTATGGCTGCAGCACATTTCCCATCTGCCCCATGGTTCTGACCAAGGGGGTTTTTCTCCACTCAAGATTATATCACGAATCTCAGTTGAGAGCTTCTCTCAACCTGTGACCACTGCCTGAGTTACCTGGCTGACTTCTGTGAGGTCCCCTGTGAGGTAGGATCAGGGATGGCTTTCCTCTGTCCTGCTGGGCATGCACACTAAGCCCGTCCCCATGCTGCTACTTCTCATATATGCCCCACTGCTCACTAAATCAGCTCCAGTGCTGGGTGGGATTAAGGCCTTTCCCTGTGGCCTGGATTGCTTGGTTCCCCAGTAGGAGTATATGTCCTAGAGGCAGTTTATCCCTATCTGACATTCTAGGGACTTATAGTTTTCCTCCTGGCTCATGATGTGGACAGCAACCTGACAATTCTTTCAAAAAGTCTGTGCTTTCTTTCAGTTTTCCTGTTAATTTTCTGTGTTGCTTCTTGGAAAAAATTTACAATGTGAATCTCCACACACAATTCTGTCTTTCCAAATAGGAGAGGCATGCTAACAATGACGCTAATCTGCCATTTTGAGAAAAAAAAAATACTGGAGGTCTTTATTATTTTTTTAATACTATAGCCCATTCTGAGTTTTCATTACAACCTCCACTTTAGTATTGTATCTACTTTTCACAAACCCTTATCTTTGGTAGCTGGATTTAATTCATTAATTTTAAAATTTTGATAAAAATTATGACATAATTATATTATTATGTATTTTCTTTTGATTATCTAGGTTTATGAAACTGACTAAACTAATAATTATTTGATAATATGATTATATTCTGCCAATTCACTCTACATGTTCCTTGGATATGTTAATAAACAATAGAAACAAGTCCAACTAAAAGACATCACTTATTCTGACTTTTGTTTTGAAAAATAAAACCTGACAAATCAAATAAAAGTAAATGAATTATTATTCAGACATCCACTTATGGTTTGGATATATATTTTGACAGTCCATGAGAAAAATTCCTCCAAGGGTCTTCACTTCCAGACATAAAATCACTCTGTTGTTTTTCTAAAAGCTATTTTTAAAAACATCAGCATCTTTTTAAATTCTCCCATCTATAAGTTGGCAAAAATATCTGTTGAGGTTTGTAAGCAACATTAACATTTTAAATAATAAATGTAATATTTAGGGACAATTTAATTTTGTGACTCAAGACATCTAATATTTGGTATCAGTATATGAATATTAACAAACATTTAGCCCTTTTATTTATAGTATTTTTTATAGTAAAACAATTTCTACTTTCTATTATGCTTCTTGTTCTGTGATAGTTTACTATTTCTGAAACTTTATTTTTTACAAAATTTCAAGTTGAGTCTAAAAAAGTTATATTTTGTTGTTTTGAAAAATACATAGCCTAAAACTGTACATGCTAACAGTTGAGTTTTATCAGTGTTATTTTTACTAAACCTAATCAATATAAAATAGCTATATCTTGTGTATGTTAAAAATGTGAAATAAGATGAGAATGTATTTGCTATTCTATTAATTAAATTATGTGAATTAGTAGCAACTATTAAGATGCTTTGAATATTCCCTTAGGTGGACAAGAACATGTGAGCAAGTACTAGCACGGTGGTAGATGCTTTGTAAATTGCTCTTACTTTCCTAATGATTGATAGGCTAATAGCTAAATAACTAAGATAATATAAGCACTTTCTTAGAATTTAGAGATCCACTTAAAAGACAGGTTTTCATTAGGAATTTCTGTACTTTATTTCACATTTCCATAAAAAAATTCCTCATTGCAAGAACCACTGCACCTATTATATGAAAAAACTCAAGAGAAAACAATCAGGTGACCATTACCTCTAAAACATCTGATTTGATTTAGTTATCCTATAGGAATCAAGTATCAGGCTTTACAAGATCCTCTTTTTTCAATGTTGTTTTACTGCCTAAAACAATGTTTAAGATGACTAATTCACGTTTCTTTTTGTGATTTATTTTTACTTGATCTAATTTCTAAAGTGATCTTTATGAGGTGTCTTGCCTAAAAATTTGCCTACACTTATAAATGCATTTTCACTTACTACAATCTCATTTTTTACTGTACTGTAGATGTACAGTTAGTTGAATGCATACATAATAATTTTGAGAATATATGAGGTTTTACATAAGAAGAATCATATTGAAGTGGTTATCTAGCATGTCTAAAGAGGAAACAACAGAGAAGCAAGCTGGAAACAATATGTAGACATCAGTAATTATTTTAATTTCACAAGACAAACATTTATCAATCCTGTATTCAAAACCTACATATATGCTACTTAGGATGCAGAAATAGCTATGTATATTCATTGCCACCAAGGCATTTATGATCCAATTGAAGGGCAAATACAAACACAATGAAGTTTCTTTGTGTAGCAATTACACAAATAAAACTTCATAAGCTTGCCAAGAAAAGCAAGAATGAAGAAAGGAAAGAAGGAAGAAAAACAAATAGCAAAACAGAGCAATATTTAAATGTGGTTATGATTCAGCCAACCATTACATTTAATGATAATGTGCCTGTTTGGGAAAGAAAATAGAAGAATTAACTGAATGCCAAGGGGAGGGGGAAGGAACACAAGAAAAAATCAAAACAAAATAAAACTGTGAAAGATAATTAATGGGAATAGAAAAATTATGTACAAAAAGCATTTTGTTTGGAGAGTAATTTAGGATATCTTTAGGAATATATTGGCTATATTCAAGTTCCTATACTTAAGTGCTACACAATAATAATTAAGGGTACCAGATTTAGTAAAGGGATTTTGCACCATGAATTTTTTTTCCTGTAAAGATACAAATATATCTCCTTAGTAGAACAGATAACCTCACAGATTTATGACACTGTTATATATCAATCTATATTTATTTATTTAACCAAGCAATCTTAATGTTATTTTGCTAAATTGCTTCTAAATGTCCCAGTTTCTCAGATTCCCTTTGTGTCATTTAAAACATCTATTTGTTATTTATTAATTCAAGTTAATATCTTTAAAACCTATTCATTTTATATTTGTCTGAGAGCTATGATTTTAAGCTTCTAAAAATTATATTTTAATAGAAATCAGGGACTAGTTACCTTTAATCTGGGGGAGATACTACGTATTTTAAAGCCTGAAGTCAATGTCTAGACAAAAGTTTCTGCTTAACATCAAAGGGTATGCAACATTTGCTGTGGCTCTCAAATATTAAGAAAGGAAAACATAACTGGGAATTTGTCACTAGCACTTTATTCTTTACTCAGGATTGAAGTAGAATTTTATAACACCAATATTTTTCAGAAACTTTAAACATTAGAAATAAAATAAAAACTAGCCCAATTCCAATATTCCCCATGGATTTCCTAGCAGAAGAAATGTGAAACTCTTATGGAGAAATAATCCAATACTGCAAACACAAGGATTTGCCACTACAGAAACTAACAAGTTAAATTGAAAACTATATTAAAAATAAATTCACAAACAAAAATTACAAAATACACAATGAAAAATAATATACATGCCAGGCGCGGTGACTCACACCCGTAATCCCAACAATTTCGGAGGCTGAGGCGGGTGGATCACCTGAGGTCAGGAGTTCAAGACCAGCCAGGCCAACATGGCAAAACCCCGTCTCTACTAAAAATACAAAAAATTAGCCAGGCATGGTGGCAGGCGCCTATAATCCTAGATATTTGGGAGGCTGAAATAGGAGAATTGCTTGAACCTGGGAGGTGGAAGTTGCAGCGAGCTGATATTGCACCATTGCAACCCAGCTTGGGCAACAAAGTGAGACTTTGTCTCAAAAAAAAAAAAAAAATACCAGCAATAAGAGTCAGCAGATGTAAAACAGCAGAATTAAAAGTATGTGTAAAAATAGATGAATAATTTGAAAAAAATTATAAAATTCATAATATGTAATGAACATATATAAACACTAAAGACATTTAAAAAGAAATGAAGAGCATATTTGGCAAAGGATATCCAAAAATAAAAATATGGTAATTGAATTTAAAAACCTATGAGATATGGATGATTAAAATTAATATAATAAATATATATCACAGAGAAATAAAGTTATCAATATAGAGCAAAACGGACAAAAAATATTATTATATTAGATAATTTGGGTGCATTTAAGATGGTATTGAGGCAATATCTAGAGGTAATAACTGGAAATTTTCTATAAGTCATTAAAGAAAAAAAATTTTCACATTCAGGAATTGGACAATTTCTGAACAGAATTGATAAAAATAAATCCAAACTAGAAAGAACACTGACTTGGTGAATATTTTAAAAAGAAGCTAGTTCACTGAAAAACTAATACAATAATGCAATGGCATACCAAGTTCCAAATGCAAAATATACAGTGCAAGATAGAATACTATACACAGCGCTGAGACTTTTTGGGTCTACAAAATTTTAAGAAAGCACACTCATGGATTCATTGAACAACTGTTTTTAAAGTAACAAAGAAAGAAAAAAGAAAACACTTAAAAAGACAAGTGTGAGAAGCAAGTGGCAACTGTAAACCTGTTAAATGTAAGGGTAAATCTAAATAAGCATTAATTATTTAAAAATGTGAGGTCAGGAGTCCAGTCCAACCTGGGTAACAAAGTGAGGCATGAGTTACAATTAAAATACTAGAAAAGTATTGACCATTTCAATTAAATGTTTCTTTCAAATCACTAATTATTTTCATGTTCCAAAATATAAAGGTTAATTTTTTATTCTCATTTTATTGATCTATCAGTAGTCTCTTTTTCTTTAATTAAAAAACAAACAAACAAAAACACATAAACAAACAAACAAACAAAAAACAGTTTTTTTCTTTGGCTTCCAGAACACGTCCTCTTGGCTTTCTTCTTATGTCTTTGTATGCTATTTCTTAGTCTTTGGAACACTTCTGTGTCCACACCCACTCCCGTGATGAGTTGTCACAGAGCCATGGTTTACAATATTGTTTATGCTAAGAACTTACAAATTTGTACCTCTACCTCTTACTTCTCTTCTAAATGCCAGGCTCTTACATCCAACTTCTTATGCTGTCTTCTTTTGAGAAGCTAATAAACATCTCAACTTTGAAATGCACATTCTCACCGACGACCATTTGTCTCAGAGCAAAAATCTTAGAGTCAATCCTACTTATTTTCTTTGTCAAGAATTGCACATCCAACCTTTCAGCCAGTCTTGCTGCTTGCTCTACCTTCAGAATCTATCCAAAGTTAGTCACTCTCTTAGTCTCTCCCAGAAACAGATCCCAGTAAAAACATTCAATCAGAAGTAATTTGGGATGTAGAGAAAAACTGTATTCTTTTTCTTCCCTCAGCCTTTTGATGTGTTTATTTCAATGCTATTTTTACAATGTTACTTACTGAATACATTAATTAAAATTGTAATCTGCCACTATTACTGTGTATCCTGCCTTACTTTATTTTCTTCACAAAATATATAACTTTTCAACATCTGTCTATATTTTATTTCTTTTGTGTCATCCTATATCTGACTGTAATCTTTACAAAGGCAAGGATTTTTTTCCTTAATATCCTAAATGTAGATGTTTGTCTCTAGTAGATTCAATGGTGCCTCCCAAAATATGATAAATATGCACATATCTTTCCATATGCTAGCCCACAGAAACTGTAGATGTGACCTATTTTTTTTGTATATATTAATAAGGATCTTGAGATGACATCATACTGGATGATCCTAGTGCACCCTAAATCCAATAAGTGTTCTTATGAAAGACAGAAGAGGAGAAGATACAGAAAATAGAAGGCTAATTGAGGATGGAAACAGAGCTTGGAGTTATGCAGCTACAAACCAAAGAATGCCTTGAGCCACCAGCAGCTGAAAGAGGTAAAGTAGGATCCACCCATAAACACTTGAGAAGGAAAGTGGGCCTACCTATACCTTGATTTCAGATTTCTGCCCTACAGAACTGTAAGAGAATATATTTCTGTTGCTTTAAACATTTATGTTTGTGGTAATTTGTCATAACAGATCCAGCAAACTCATATACTGGCACTGAGCAGATATTCAATAAAAATTGATTATGAATTATAGTCATTATGATAGTGTGGCATTGACTCAGAGATGAACAATTTGTTCACTGGACTATAGCAGGAAATTCAAAAATTCATGGAAGACGTTCGATATTTTACATATGAATTGTCATATCACCCAGAAAAATGAATAACTATTCATACAATAGCAGTGATGCATTTGATTAACATATAGAAAAATTGTAAATTGTATTCTAACATCACATTAACTTCAAATGTGAAAGATATCTTGTATCACTTTTAAAGAAAATATAAAATATATTTTATTTAGTAAAATTGAATTTGTAGAATGATGACTTTTTTTTTTACTTTACTGCTTAATACTTGAGAAATTTTCCTCTTTGATGAGGCTATTAGAAAACAGGAACTCTAACAATTATATAGTGGGAAGATAAATTCATACAACGACTTTGGAAAGCTACTTGACAATGTAAGGATGAAAGTGCCCAAAGTTGTAAAATTTCCCTGCTCTATGTCTATCCTATGAAAATTCTAATATATATAAACAACAAAACCATAAATATTTATTGTAGCTTTGTTTTTAACATTTACAATGGTAAATATAAAAATGCCAATATTTCCTGATATGAAAATTGATAGCTTTATATTATATATATAATGAAATCCCATATAGAAATTAAACAAAAACAGATACCCAAGTATCAGCTGCAATGGTTCTCAAAAATATCATAGTGAGATTATAAAGCATGTGTTGAAATAATACAGATAAAACAATAACATCTTATTTAAATTTGAAGATACAAACACTACCGTATGCGGTATAAAATATTCTATACACAGACCTGTACTTAAAAATAGAGAAATATACAAGAGGATGCTAAACAATTTTAGCCTGTAGTTATCCCTTGTAGAATTTCTTATAATCTTGTTTCTGGTTATGTTGCTGTATCAATTATTTTTCATGTTTGGGTATGTGTGAAATATTTCATAAAAGGAAGTTGGACGTTTTAATAATACATTGACTTTAAGAGGAGCAAGAATAGGTGATTGGGGTATTTTGTTGTATACCAACAGATGACTGAAATAATCATCTATTCTAATTCTGTTCAGTTCAGTGGAAAGTCTTTGAAGGTTTTTTAACAGAGTTGCAGTTTGTCATATCTTTGAGAACATTGTGTTAGATTAAGTGGAACAGAAATGCTTAGAGGGAAGGAGATTAAAATAATGTGTTGTATGGATATTTGAGGTGACATATAATAGAACTGGAAAATAGAGAAACTTCATGAAAAATAGTATAAAAAGAGACATAAATGACTTACCAATTGACTCTGCTGTGTTTGATAGATGGGAATTGTAGTCGTAACATTGGATGAAATAGGAAAGACAGACTAGTAGAGCTCTTTGGAGGCAAGTTCTATAAGTTCTTTTTACATTTTGAGTGGAAGTTTTCACTTTTAAATGAAATGCATATGGATAAAAATAAAGGTAAATATAGTTATTATGAAATTGTCAACATAAAATGAGAGTTGATGCATAAAAATGAATAGACTGGAAAAAGGGAACTTTTTAAATATAAAAAAATTGCCTCTTTTCTGATAGTATTCTTTCTTCTTAAACTTCATGATTGTTCCTGGAAATTAAAGTGAAAAAAAACTATCATAAAGCTATGACTCTATCATACTGTAACATTTCAGGGCCCACATTATTATACCTCCTCTCTCCATCTTGCATGACTGTTTAAAATGGTTCTGTTTGATACACTGACACTCAATTTCTTTTTATATGGAATGTAATTTGGGAGATCCTCTAAACAATCTGTATAATGGCAGAAATGGAGTACAACTGAAATTAGAAATATTCTGTTGTAGTTTCCATTCTTTCTTAAAGGTTTTAACATTTTGTTATGAACATGACAAGCCTTATTTTTTTTCCACACATAGAAGGAACACGAATTATAAATAGAACAAAACACTGTGAAATACTGCAAATGTAGAATAATTATTTGATCTCATGCACACACCTCGGTAATTTAAATTAAATTCTATAAGTAAATGACTAAATATTTTTAAATTAACTACTTTAAATTAAGATGTACTTAGAAATAATTTTAATGTTATTGAAATTTTTTTAAAAAAACTATTGTAATATAAGAAATCATGATATAATGCAAATACTACATATTTTCAGAAAATTTGGTAATGAATATCATCTCCCAAAAAACCATCTTAGTCATTGCATAAAATTCTACAAATGATATCTGATTTTAATTTAGAGGAAAGTACATGAACTGAAAGTCCCGACTGAATAAATGCTTAAAAAAGGATGATTTAAAAAAATTTAAAGGTAACATTTATTAATTAAAATAATTCTGATAGAAAATCCTAACAATGTACATTATTGTCTAGATTTATAATTCTGTAAATTAAATATACATCCCCCTGCAAGTGGCAATACTTCAAAAATTAATTCTAGTTTACAATTTAGTGTAAAATAATGTATTAGAAGTGTCCCTGAAAGATGGAGTTTAATGGAGAAAAATGAGGAATATTATGAGTATCAGGACATGGAGAAGAGTAAAAAGTCAATATTGTGGGACAAATTAAATGACATAAAAACTCACCTTTTTTCATTTGATAAAATGTAATGGTTATAAAATATCTTCTGAAGAGTTCTTCAACTGTCATTTCATTGAGATGTGGGGACTGGGGTCTCTGACCTTGAATCTGGGAGGACTTTTAACTGCTTTGACTAAGAGAATACAAAAAAAAGCAATGCTGTGTAACTTTTGAGACCTGGCCTAAATCGACAATCTGACTTCTGCTCACTTTTTTTCAGAATCCTCCATCTCAGGAGGGCCCCAGTATTGCCAGGCTGGGAGAAACCCAAACCATGAGGATAGACCATGAATAGGAGTTCTGGTTGACAATCCCATTCATTCCTAGCTTCAAATACACAAGGCCAAGTGCCAGATATGGGCATAAAAAGCAATTTTGGAAGTGGACACTCCAGTCCCAGCTGTCCTAGCCCTCAGCTATTTGAGTTGCATTCAGACATGTAAATCTTCCCAGCTGAGGCCTCATCATTGAGGTGCAGAAAAGGGGCATGCCCACTGTGCCTGTTTCTAAATTCCTGACCCACAGAACCTGTGAGCATAATACAAGTTTACTATTTTATACCAGTAAGTTTGGGGTATAGTATTATGCAACAATACAAGCTGATGCACAAAAAATCTCTTCTTTGTTACATAAACTCTAAATAAACTGGCATATGCTTAGTTCTTAAACCTCTCTCCAATCTCCTTCTCTTTCCCCATACTCAAACTAATCTTTTTTTTTCTGCTCCTTCAACAAACCAGCATTGTATTTACACGTTAGATAAATTGCACCATTAACTTAAAAAACACAATTTCCGAGATTTTTACAAAACTGTGTCTTATAGTTTAAAGTATCTCAGCCTTTAAGTATCACTTGTTAGATAACATTTAGTTGCCAATCTTTTTATAATTGCTTTCTCTTACTCTACTCCTTGGCTTACAGTCCTTTCTGCCATATTTATCGTATTTGTATAACAGATCAAAATCTGTGGTTATCTATTTATTTACCTAATTTTCAACTCTCTCCACTTATTATCATATAAGTTACAAACATTTCAGGTCATATCTTCAGTTTACCACACTATACCAGTAGCTTAAATATCACATTACCCATACTAGCCACTCAAAAATATTTATTATGGAATTAATGGAACTCTAAATTTAATCTGGTCTCCAAACTAAATATATGGCATAAGTATCAATATAGGTTTCAGGTAGATAGGGTTTAGCTATAAGGAATACAGGGTGCAACTAAAAGCAGTTTTCACAGGCAAGATGTTTACTTACTTCTACAAAAGAAAGAGTACAAGCCAGGACAGGGTAAGAAGAGCAGCCACACAGGGATGCTGAAGATTTGTTATACACATGTAGGGACATTAATAGCATTTCCTTAGAAAGAGGTATGATATAAGATAGCATGATGCCTGTAGCACCCTGAGACATGATTGTTCATATTGCAGCCAAGAAAAATAGGAAAGGCTGAAGCAGCAAAGGGCAAAGGGGCAAAAGGCCAAAGCCATGCAGGCCAAGTTTGTGGTTTTTTAAAGGCTTTCCTAGGAACCTATCTTATGATATCCATTTCAATGTCACAAAATTCACATGGCCACACCAAGAAACATGGATATTTTACTTTCCAAATAAAAAACTAGGCAAGAGAAGTTTACATTTGCATAGCCTATCAATAGTGTCTGCCAAGATATTTCCATTTTTTAGTGTATCAGAAAATTGGGCACACATGACTAACGTACTTTATTCATTTTAAGTAGAAACAAATGTGTGTGCATATATATATATAATATACATATTTATATGTGTGTAAATATGTGTGCATGTATGTGTGTGTGTGTGTGTAAAACCAATCAACTTCTGCTGAAAAACTCATTTTTTTTTCCAGTATGTTTCCTTTGAAGGCAATCTTCACATCTAGGGAATATTAATGGTAATAATAACAGCATTGATTTATTGAGCGTTTTCCTATGTAACAATTACTATACAAGTATGCCATTTAATCTATTTCTCTAGTTTCAATATTAATATTGGTATTTAATAAATGAGTAAACTGAAAATAATAAGTTTAAAATCTTTTTTCACAGCTAGTCAGCAATACAACTGGGATTTGATATCAGATTCATACAATTCCGAAGACCCTGACCACTAAATGCAAAAGGTACATGGCAACAGCTGATTGCAATGAGTTTTTCTCTCATTGCAATCTGGTCTGTCATTGCAATCTCTCATTTTAATCTGGATTAAAAAACAACTAATAAGGCAACAAGCAGGATACTAAGATATTTTCCAAAATGAATAGCACTGATTCTGTGAGGAATGAACATTGCCAAACAAGTGTTTTGTTTTGTTTTTCAACTCCTCTAAAAAAATTCACATATATGCATGCCACTTTCCTGAAAAATATCTGCCTCATAATTGCCATAAGAAACTGTATGGACAACTCTTAAACATTCTGAAAGTAGTCAGGGATGGGGGAAAGCACTTGCTGTTTTAGTCTGTTCCTGGTCTTATAACAAATATCACAGACTGAGTAATTTATGATTATAGAAATGTATTTCTGAAAGTTCAGGAGTTGGGAAGTTCAAGATTATGGCACCAACATATTCATTGTCTGATGAGGGCCTGTTTCATAGATGTCATTTTGCATGACTTAATCACATGGTAGGAAAAGCAAAGGGACAAAATGGACAAATGCCATGTTGTCACATGGCAGAAGAAATGGAAGAGCCAGGAAGCTCTCAGAAGCTTCCTTTATTAGAATATTAATCTCATTCATGAGTGCACAGCCATCATGACTTAATTGCCTCCAAAGGCCCCACTTCCTCATCACTTTGAGGATTAAACTTAAACATGAATTTGGAGGAAATATATTCAAATTCTAGGACTAGTTTAAATGTAGCTAAAAAGGTTTCTTCATTCTGTAATCGTTAATATGCTAATATTTTTGTAAATATCCAAGAGGAAGCTAAAGCATATAATATTCCAAAATTTATTTCTGTTTGTGGATATTATGTTTTCCTCTCATTCAATCTCAAGGAATTAGTGTCCTCAAGAAACACTATATAGGATAATTGTCTTTCAAGTTCATCAACTACCGGTTCTTGATTCTTCAGTAGCTAATCCTAGATAGTAATACTTAACAGATTATAAAAACTTGGGTGCTGCTATATAAATGCGCTGAAACTCCCAGGGAACCAAACATAAGGACTTAAAGAGAGATGTAACTAGGGATCATAATCATGAATTTCAGCTGCTTCTCTATCTTTGTCAGTGAGCAAATGACCATACAAAATAAGGTATTCAATTATTAATTCTGTGCCCATATCCTGGAATTTTGCCCAATATATTTGTAAGTTTAGATAAATAAGGCACTAATGCCAGGGATATGTAGCATTAGTTCTGGGTTTATAAAGGGATATTCACAACCTCCTGCCATCCACAGAATTTATCAGCCCAAAGTAAACTATACTCGTTTGTTAAGGGCAACCTGAGACATGTTTAAAACTGAGGTAGACTGAAGAGTCAACTAATTGCAGGAATCTTTTGTTATTTGGTTGAAATGTTCAAACAAGTCCCACTCTGAATTCTGTTAGAAGTCCATCATTGGCTTATCTCTTTTTCTCACTGTCTTAAATCATGTATTTTATAACACTATGAAGAATGAAGTTCAAAAGAATAAGCTAAATTTAATTAATTAAATTATTTATTTATTTATTGTGGGACAGAGTCTCACTCTGTCACCCAGGCCAGAGTTCAGTTGCACGATCTTGGCTCACCGCATCCTTCACCTCTTGGGCTCAAGAGATCCTCCTGAAGCAGGGCATTTCCCTGACCCCTTCATGGGACTCGTGACAGGGGTGCCCCATTTACTCAGCCCACTGCTCTCAACTCCTCAAGGGAGGGAGTGCGCAATTGAACAAGGCAGGAACTGGAGTACATGAGTGCTGGAACCAGTGGCCTCTTTGGTGCCAGAAGGAGTGAACTCACCCACTCTGACCTGCTGTGTTCCACCTCTTGCAGGAGAGAGCATGCAGGTGAGCAGGTATAGGAGCCAGGAAGAGAGCTTTGGGGTGTTGGCAGGAGCAAACTCCATGTGGGCCCCATAGCAGCCCCTGGGATTAGGGGGGTGCCTGTGATTCCTGAAGCCCCAGGGGGCATATTACAGTGCTCCTTTAGCTCTGCCATCTTCAGACAGCTGAAGTGTTAGCAGCTCAGCATGCCTTTTTGTATCCACACTCACTCCTGAGCTCTTGTTTGGCATCCAGGAAAAATCAGCTCACAGAAATGAATTGAAGGATGGTAAATGCAGAGGATTTTATTGCCAAGGAAAGTGGCTCTCAGCAGGAAGGGCAGCTGGGAAGGTGATGTAGCAGGAAGGTTTCTGGCTGGACTCTTCTCCAAAGTTGCACTGTCAAACTGTCTCTCTGAAATCAAGTTGCTTCTCTCCAACGTCCAACCATAGTCTCTGATGCCTAGCTGCTGCTTCTCTTTTGATATTCAGCTGCTTCTCTTTTTTGCTAGCTGAGTCTGGGGTTTTTATGGGCACAGGATGGGGAACAGGGGAGGTCATGGGTAATTTTGTAAAAGGCAACATTTGAGTGGGAAAACAGGAATGTATGTTCTCACTTTGGGCTTTGGTTCCAGGCTTGAGGGTGGAGCCCTTGCCAGGGACCCGCCCTCTTTTGCCCAGAATTTCCCTGCCTCCCTTCCCTATCACTCCCACCCCATCACTCCCACCTCAACATCCTGAGTAGCTGGGATTATAGGCGCACACCACCACATCTGATTAATATTTAAATTTTTTGTAGAGACAGGGTTTTGTCATGTTGCCCAGGCTGGTCTCAAACCCTGGGCTCAAGTGATTTGCCCACCTCAGCCTCCCAAAGTTCTGGGATTACAGGTGTGAGCCAGTGTGCCTGGCCCTAAATAATATTTATATGGGCATTTTGTAATTATTATTTTTTAATAATATAAATGTTTCCTTTTTAATATGAATTTTTCAAGAGTTTTAAAATTGACTGATTATTCATTAAAATTTAATGAAGGACAGGCATTGGCTATTTTTCTGAATGACAAAAATTAGGAAATTTTTAGAGAGATGATGAATTTATCCTAGAATATATGGAAAGAGTAAATCTTGTTATATAGAAAAAGCTACTTTCCAATCCGAAGGATCTTAGAATAATAAAAATTTTTTTTCTAGTTTCCTTATAATTGTTTCAAAGTAATACTTTAGACCAAAAATTGTATATCTCAGTAGGTGGCCTATATGATAATTAAAAAATTAAAAGCTAAGTTAATTAAATTTTTAATTATTTTAATTTTTACTAATTTTAATTATCAATCTTCATTGAAGAATTTTGTCCAAAAAATGTGGACAATATGTGTCATAAGGATTAATCAGCATAAAATAGCCCCCAAAGGAAATTAAAGGACTGATTAGATAGTACTAAAATAACAATCATACAAAGTAGAAAGTGGTGTTATAAGAGAAATATAGATAAAATATTGTAAGAAACTAAAGCAGGAAGATAATGGTTTGAGTTGTGGGAGATCAGGGAAGATTTTTTGGAAAAAGTAACGCTTAAGCTAGATCTTAGAGAGACATGACTTAATAGAAAAGTAGGCAAAAAAATATGAATAACCCTTTCAGATTACAGGCAATACAAATTATGATAAATATAAAAAAATTCTTACTTCACTAGTAATCAAGTAATTGAATTAAACAATTGGATACCATTTTTTCTTCAGCAGACTGGCAAAACATAAGATGTTAACAAGGGTTTTGAGGGTACAGGGAAGAGGGTAGGCTCAAACTATGCTGGTATCAATGTATAACCAAGATCTCCTTTGGTGTACAATTGTTATATAGTCTACATTCTGTAAAAACTAAACACATATGTTTGCCTTTCCACTTTTGGAAATACATGGTAGATAATCATGCAAGAATGTCAATTGCAGTATTGTGTTGTAATTTTTAAAAATACTCTAAATATTCATCAATATATAACTACAAATAAAAATAGTTGGACTATCATGCAGACTACAATGCCTCTATTGTGGCATAATAGTTAATAATACAATCTCTGAGAGCAGAATATCTGGATTTGAATAATTTGCTCTCCCTCTAAATGACCTTGAGCAAAGTACTTACAATCTTTTTCTCTCTTCCGTAAAATGGAGATAACAGCATTGCCAATTTATTAGCTTGTCATGATGATTAAATGAGATAATCCATATATCACACCAAGTACCCACTACATAATAAGCAACTAATTAAATTTGACTAATATTAATAATTTCATTATTATTCATCTTAATATCATGGCATGACTTCTAAGGTATATTATTAAATAGAAAAAGAGAAGTTTTAAACTGAGCCATAGTTTAGAACTTGACTTAAAGCAGACTCACAAAGCAAATGCTCATATCTAGGACAGGTAAATCTACACGTGTTTATACACACATTCACTGTGTTTGGGGAAAATACACACCAAACTGGAAACACTGGTTGTCTCTGAAGAAGAGACAGGGCTTTGGCAATATTCAAATTAGGCTTTAACTGTTTCTGAAAGTTTCAGTTCTCTATAAGGAGAAGGTATTACTTATGTAATTTTTGAAAATTACATATTAAGTACTAAATGACTGAAGCTTCTTAGAATTGATGGGGGCAGGCATCACATGGGCAGCAAGGCATTCACATAATGGAGAATCATGGTCTCCTGTAGATGTCTAGGAGTGATAAAATTAACTACCTTTTAGGTGGTGTAGTTTCCTGGTTGAGCTGATAATTATTAAGTTAATGATTAGTAGGTTATTTCTCAACACCAAAGAGATTATTAGTGTTTCAAAGTTTTCACTGTAATTCATTTGTAAAACCATTCAACCTACCTCCAGTACACCTCAGTAATCTGGTGACAAGAGAGTATTCTTGCTCACTTTATTTACTCTTCAGTGATCTAATGCCAATAATACCAGCCTATAGAAACAACAGTCAATTATAACAAAAAGCACATTAAAAAGTCAAATATAGCTGAGTAATAGACATAAAAATACCTTATTAACATTTTTATAACACTCTCAACTGAAATAAACAGACCACTCTGGATTTTAGCATCTGTTTCCAAACAATTCTTGTTTGGGTGATAACTTTTTAAAAACAAATGCTGGACATCTTTCATCGACTTTTCATCAAGTAACAGCTGGTCCTTTAGAACAAAATGTATGCATGTTGGAAGTGTGACTGATGTTCACTTCTGTTTTGTTCTGTGTGAGAAAGCTTTATGTTGGGTGCAATTCAGAAAACAAATGGTTTCAAATCTTTTGAATAGATGCCATAGCACAGTTTAAATGCAGCTTCTTGTGATTTTTAGAATAATTTCAGCCACAATTTTTACATTCAATTTATAACTATACTAAGACATTCTCCTTCAGAACAAAGGCATTTCTGTTTTCATGTGCTCTTGGGCATCTTCGGGTCATTCATTATATCAATCATTTATCTTCGTAAAGTGTTTGGCTATGAACAATTACTTACTACACCAAAACATGAAAGAAATATATATAGCTCATCTGTTCTTGAATGCATTTCTACAGATTCCCTTAGGATAATTCCTGTTTCAACTTAAGCTATTAAATTTTTTGCTGAATTCAAATCACCTCATCTGCTGAAACATGTGGAGACAAATAACCACAGACATTTGCATGAAGGTTCAGGTGTATTTAAGGGCAGCTTAATTATAAGACACTATGAAATTCTCCTAATTAATTTGAAGCTAAATATTCTACATCAAATATTTTACAAAACTTAAAGAAATATTTACTTTTCACATGATTATGATTTTGATACTAGGTTAAAAATGACTTATATTGGCATTTTTTAAACAGTTTAAGACAAATAATGTTTTTGATACTGTTTATTATAACATATGAAAAGTCTTTATATTTATGCAAATATACTCTATTTTATTGTCTGTTCATTTCATGTTGCATTTGCATGCACTCCTGAATTACTTGTTACTAAAACATACAGAACAGACAGAAAGTTAAAATTGGTTAATTTCTATCTAATCTGGATAAGATAAACACGAGAGAAATAAATCATTATGTCAAATAACAAAAACCTCATGCATAGAAACTTCAACATTTCTGAATAACAAAAAGTATAACATTATGTAGGGCAAGGTGCCACTTTTGTATCAACTAGAAATAAGCCCTGAATCTGAATGATGAAATTTTAATAGTAACTGTTGACCGCAGGGCAGAGTTTACTCTCTTGGTCAGATGCTTTTGTGAATGACACAAACTGTGTGTCCAGATCACTTTTCCCTATAATCACTTCAAATTACTTGACTTTTTGATCTGTTCCTTTTTTCTGTCTCTTTTTTGTCCACAACAGATATTCCAAATATCCACCGAGTTTTCAAATACTCCAGTCCATATTTGGTCTTCCCATTCCTAGCAGAAGTAGTTTGTCTTCTACTTCCCAGAATAATGTTAATTCTCTTATTTTAGACTTGCTTGCTTTAATTTGTATTTGTTCTTGGCTTTTTTTCTTTCCATCTCACAGGATAAGAGGGCGTCTCTTCTTCCATATTCATAAATACGTTGCCAACAGGAATTTGTTGTTATTTACACTTTCTTCTCCTAGACATTTTAATTTTACTTACCTTCCCTGAGCACATGGCAAAGTCAAAACACAAGCAGAATCTTACTTATGAATAGAGGCAGATTTATTAAGCCAGGGGTAGACAAACTATAGCCAATAAGCCAAAGCCAGGCTGCCACGGGTTTTTATAAATAAAATTTTATAGGAACTCAGCCACAGACATTCCTTTACATATTGCCTACAGCTGCTTAAGCACTACAAAGGCAAAGTTGCATATTTACAACACAAATAATATGGCCTGCAAGCCTAAAGTATCTACTATCGTGCCCTTTATAGAAAATGTTTATCAGCTTTTCTTCTCTTATCCTAAGTTATGAGGCTTACATTTCCGGCCACCTCATTTGCTTTTGAGTTTCCAGTTTTGAGTTTGTTGTTTTGTATTCTTGCTTAAAGAGCCCCAAACCCTGACCTCCAAATTGAATGTGCTATAGATCCCACAAAATATGGATCCAATCAAGCTGATGCCATGTCATTATCTGTAGCTTTTATTCTTTGCCATCACACACCTTCCTTGAACAGTTAGGCTTCTGCAAAAAATCTTAAATAATCACTGATATGGGTTGGTTCTGTGTCTTCACCCAGATCTCATCTTGTAGCTCCCATAATTTCCACGTGTTATGGGAAGGATCCAGTGGGAGATGACTGAATCATGAGGGCACGTATGTCCCATGCTGTTCCCGTGATAGTGAATGGATCTCAGGAGATCTGATGGTGTTAAAAATGGGAGTTTCTCCGCACAATCTCTTTTTTGCCTGCTGCCATCCATGTAAGATGTAGCTTACTCCTTCTTGCCTTCCACCATGATTATGATGCCTCTCCTGCCATGTGGAACTGTAAGTCAAACAAACCACTTTCTTTCGTAAATTGACCAGTTGCAGGTATGTTTTTATCAGCAGCATGAAAATGAACTAATACAGTAAATTGTTACCAGTAGAGTGGGGTGCTGGTGGAAACATATCCAAAAATATGGAAGCGACATTGGAACTGGGTAACAAGCAGAGGTTGGAACAGTTTGGAGGACTCAGAAGAAGACAGGAAAATGTGGCCAAGCTTGGAACTTCCTAGAGACTTGCTGAATGGCTTTGAACAAAATGCTGATGTGATATGGACAATGAAATCCAGGCTGAAGTGGTCTCAGCTGGTGATAAGGAACTTGTTGGGAACCGCAGTAAAGGTGAATCTTGCTACGTTTTAGCAAAGACACTGGTGGCATTTTGCCCGGCCCTATAGATTTGTAGAACTTTGAACTTGAGAGAGATGATTTAGGGTATCTGGCAGAAGAAATTTCTAAGCAGGAAAGCACTTAAAATGTGAATTCGGTGCTGTTGAAGGCATTCAGTTTTATAAGGGAAGCAGAGCATAAAAATTTGGAAAATTTGCAGCCTGACAATGCAATAGAAAAGAAAATCCCATTTTCTGAGGAGAAATCCAAGCCAGCTACGGACATTTACATAAGATAATGGGGAAAATGTCTCCAGGACATGTCAAAGGTCTTTACCTCAGCCTCTCCCATCACAGGCACAGAGACCTAGGAGGAAGAAGTGGTTTTGTGGGCTGGGCCCAAGGTTCCTTTGCTGTGTGCAGCCTAGGGAGGGACTTCATCCCCTGCATCACAGCAACTCTAGCTATGGCTGAAAGGGGACAACATAGAGCTCAGGCTATGGCTTCAGAGGGTCCAAGCCCCAAGCTTTGGCATCTTCCATGTGGTGTTGATCCTACGAGTGCACAGAAGTCAAAAATTGAGGTTTGGGAACCTCTGCCTAGATTTCAGAAGATGTATGGAAAAGCCTGAATGCCGAGGCAGGAGTTTGCCATATGGGTGGGGTCCTCATGGAGAACCTCTGCTAGGGCAGTGCAGAAGGAAAATGTGGGGAGGGAGCCCCCACACAGAATCCCTACTGGGGCACCACCTAGTGGAGCTGTGAGAAGAGGGCCACCGTCTTCCAGACCCCAGAAGTGTAGATCCTCTGACAGCTTGCACTGTGTGCATGGAAAAGCTGCAGACACTTAACACCAGCCCATGAAGGCAGCCAGGAGGGAGACTGTACCCTGCAGAGCCAGAGGGGTGGAACTGCCCAAGACCATGGGTATCCACCTCTTGCATCAGCGTGACCTAGATGTGAGACATGGAGTCAAAGGAGCTTTAGATTTGACTGCCCTTCTGGATTTCAGAATTGCATGGGGCTTGTAGCCTCTTTGTTTTGACCAATTTCTCCCATTTGCAATGGCTGCGTTTACCCAATCCCCGTACCCCTGTAACCCCATTGTATCTAGGAAGTAACTAACTTGATTTTGATTTTACAGGGTCATAGGTGGAAGGGACTTGCCTTGTCTCAGATGAAACTTTGGACTGTGGACTTTTGAGTTAATGCTAAAAAGAGTTGACATTTTGGGGGACTGTTGGGAAGGCATGACTAGTTTTGAAACATGCAGATATGAAATTTGGGAGGGGCTGGAGTGAAATGATATGGTTTGGCTCTGTGTCCCCATCCAAATCTCATCTTGTAGCTCCCATAATTTCTATATGTAGTGGGAGGGACCTGATGGGAGAAGACTGAATCATGGGGGCAGGTCTTTCCCATGCTGTTCTCATAATAGTGAATGGGTCTCACAAGATCTAGTGGTGTTAAAAACAGGATTTTCTCTGCACAAGCTCTTTTTTTGCCTGCTGCCACCCACATAAGATGTGTCTTGCTCCTTTTTGCCATGATTGTGAGTCTCCCCAGCCATGTGGAACTGTATGTCCAATAAACCTTTTTCTTTTGTAAGTTGTCCAGTCGTGGGTATGTCTTTATCAGCAGTGTTAAAATGGACTAATAAAATCACTCTATCAAATGAGATAATATTTATTCCTTTACCACAGACAACTCTCTCTCGGCTCTTCTATTCAATCATGTTACTGATAGACGCTTTGCTTTTTGTTTTTGTTGTTTAACTTGATTATTACAGCTTATTTTATGAATTTCTGTTCTTCTTTTAATTTTACAATAATTTTACTATTTCTCCTTACATGTTTATAAGTCATATGGAGACTCCTTCTCATCTACCCTGACCCCAGAATATTAAAACTTTTCAGAGTTTCAGGATTAATTCCATTATGTGGACATGATTCCTTGAGATAGGAAAAACTGATTGGATTGTGACATTAGACTTATCAGAATCTAAGATCTTACAAAATATAAAGCTTTACTAGTAATTTCACGAACTCAGGTAATCATTAGGCATGGGCAAATCAGAGAATTATTTAGATCTCTTAATCTGATTCTTTAGATCCTTGGTTCTGTCATTAGATACTCCCTTGCCCAGGCAGATAGATGAGACTTCTAGAGAGGTATGCCGACAATTTATTTACATGGAGATACCTGTCTCAATTATCAAATATCTTCATTTTTATGCAGATAGTTACATATGTGGTATATGTGACATTTTCCAGGGAGCCCCATAAATCCACAACCTTCTACTTTGTTAACCATAAGCAATTCTAAACGACCAAGTACATTCTGCTAAAAGCATTTCTGTGATAGATAATCACTCTTCTGCTAGCAAAAAAACAAATTGTTTGTCAGGAGCTGTCATTAGTATGTCTATATAAGCAAAATGGGCTTCCTTCCTTCTGTGAATCCTGGCAGGGCATCTCAGTAATCAGAAAGAATCAAAGAACCTTTCCTTCCCAATCTGCTCTGGCCTTGGTCAACATCTTAGTGCCAAATATTGCTGGTGTATTATCATTATTGGCTTACACCATTTTCTGCAGTGTTTCACTTAAGCCAACTAATACTCTGACCTTGATTTGAACCATCCAACAGAGAGTAGGAATTCCCTCCACAAAGCATGTTACTCATTAACATCTTCCTTTACAAGTCTCTTGATGTTCATTCACAGACTCAATTACCTTTTTCCTCCATCAACCTCAATTATTTGCATCATTTTCCATGGTATTTAATTGAATACATATTTTTTCTTCTCAAATCAAATTTTCTGAAAAAAATTTGTTTCTATGAACTGTATTTTAGGTATATTCCAGGTTGGTACAAACAGTAATTTTCAGGGGTCATTATGTCAAAGAGCCCATCCACACCCCATGGCCTACATATGTCAAAGGATTGTTCTTTATTCATCCACTTTCTATGAATTCCACACACGGGAGATAAACTTCTTTCTCATCCATATTACCAGGGTTGTCATGGAGCAACATTGAAGGTCACATTGTTCAGTGAAACCTTGCCATAACTTAGACTAAACACGTTTTTCCCATAATTTTACTTCTTCAAATTCTTTCTTTTTCTTTTTTTTCTTTCTTTCTTTCTCTTTCTTTCTTTCTTTCTTTCTTTCTCTTTCTTTCTTTATTTCTCCTTTTCCTTCTCTCTCTCTCTTTCTCTTTCTTTCTTTCTTTTTCTTTCCTTTTTTTTTTTTTTTTTTTGACAGGGTTTCACTCTTGTCACCTGGCTGGAGTGAAGTGGCACAATCTCGGCTCACTGCAACCTTCACCTCCCAGGTTCAAGCAATTCTCCTGCCTTAGCCTCCCGAGTAGTTGGGATTACAAGCACCTGTCACCATGCCTGGCTAATTTTTGTATTTTTAGTAGAGATGGGGTTTCACCATGTTGACCAGGCTTGTCTTGAACTCCTAACCTCAGGTGATCCACACTCCTCAGCCTCCCTAAGTGCTGGGATTTTACAAGTGTGAGCCACTGCACCCAACGTTGAGTTTGTTTCTTTATGAATTCCTGCAACTCAACATTAAAGACATAATATCCCATAGTGATTAATATATCCAATAGTCCTTCCTGACTAAAGGTACAAAGTTAATCCTAGTGTTGTTAATAAGCATGGAAGTCATTATTTATTCAGTGTCTTTGGTTCAAGCATTGTCTTAAACCAAACTGATTTCCTACTGCAACTGAGTCCTCTAAAAACAGCTTCCTCTAGTGTCCCTATTTGAAGTAGCAAGTCATTTTTATCTTAATGATGGGCCTCCTAGAACACTACTTCAATTAGATTTAATATCACATGACCAAATCCTGTAATTCTTTCAAAATGCCTGGCAAAGGGGCCAGTGCTGCTTAACTTGCCACTCATGTAGTTCATATTATGTGCTAATTAAATGTGTCTAGTTTGAAAGCATTGTCTACACCTACAAATAATGTGCTTCATGAAATTCTCTGTTAGGTATATCCTAGCACCAGATACCGTTTTATCTGGCTGTGCCATAGGCTTCCCTTAAATGTCCTCTACGTACCTCTTGAGGGAGTTATTTATAATTTTAAAGCATTAAAGCAAACATAAAATCACATTCTCTGAGGCTTTCTAGGTTCTAGTTTTATATTATTTAAATTAATTCCATTTACATTCACACTGATATGTTCAAAGCAACAGACCAGATCAAGCTGTGACATACCAGACAGGCAGCCACTATCTGCTTTCTATCATGACCAGGGAGCTGTCTTAGCAATGTATCATTTTGATTTATGGCCATATAGGGTGCAGAAATTCCATTCTACAGCATCCTCTGCTCTGTACAATTCATTGGTAGTTTCTCTGGAAAAAAATAATCTAGAATGATAAACAAAGCCTAGAAACTGAGTGGTAACTGTAGTCAACTACACACAAGCTGAGTTGTCAGGGGGCACTTTGTCATTTGTTTTATTCAAATTATACAGGTAGAACATCCAAATCAGTAGGAGTCCAATTTTCCTTTTCTGCAGTAAGCAGGCCAAGAGATTTTCGCCAACAAAGCCCATTTGTTTGGATGACAATAGCAAAAGATAGTTAAGTATGATATCCTCACTCTGAGCTGTTTGCGTGAAAATATTGTAGTGGCTTCCCTCCACGGTAATGTAATCTACTTATAAACACCTTTCCCATCTGCTATGATTTTACCCTATTTCCAAACGCTTCCTCCCAGTATCAGGCTGTATAACTCATCATGCATAATGTTTGCCCGCACAATCAATAACAAGAACCTTACTAGCACGCCCAAACAAATGTTTGGGTTTTATTTGTTTGTTTGTTTAACTTTTATTTTAAGTTCATGGTTACATGTGCAGATTTGTTACACAGGTAAACTTGTGTCATGGGGTTTGTTGTCAAACAAATGTTATAAGTGATAGACAAAGGACCTCAGAAGTCTCTCCTCTGCTTGATAATGGAGCTACCTTCACCTTTAGCCCTAATTGGTTACATAGGAAGGAACTTTTGATCCACCACAAATTACCTTTCAGAAAAGGCACAGTCAAATTAAATGACACAAATATCAGGTCTTGGGTATTGTATAATCTTCCTCTGGTGCAAGTAAATTTAAAACTGGGTTTGAGACCGCCATTAGAGGCCAAATAAAAGTATTAGAGGTGGGAAAGATATAAAGTTATATATTATTGCATTCTGCTTCACTCCCTCATTACTATCTCTTGATATTAGTAAGGCACAGTGGATTTTGTGATTTATTTCTCATGTTAGTCTCAGGACGCAATGGTTTCACTAAAGGAACCCTTAATAATTTTTGAGCAAGGGGCCTTGCTTTTCATTTTTCACTGGGTTACAGAAGTTATGTAGCTGGTCCTTCCTGTTGACATTGGCTGTGTCATTCAGTACAACAGCATGTATCTTTCAAATGGATTATAGAAAACAGCTGCCACAGGCATATTTTGAGTCAAAATCCTGAGGAGTCTAAATTGGTGGTCCCATTTAACTTTTCCTAAAGGGCTCTAGTTTGGGTATGCCCCAATATCATCTGACCAGTTGGATGGGATCATAAGGGCCTAATGTTATTGCCTGTGCTACCACCTACCACAATACTTTTCATGCTTATTTCTATTCAGTACCTGCAGTGAGTTAAATAGTGCTCTTCTGAAATTATTATTCATTCAGAATCTCACAAGGTGACTTTCTTTAGAAATTTGCACATATAATTTGTTAAGATGAGCTCCTACTAGATTAAGGAGGGTCCTAATTCCAATGACTGGAGGTGTTTTTATAAGAAGAGAGGACACATGGAGAAGAAATTGAAAACAAAAGCAGAAATTGGAGTAATAAATCTATAAGTAATAAAGCTCCAAAAATGTGTAGGAGAGAGTAGAACCTAGGCAGGGGCAAGAAAATATTTTTTTCTGTGGCTTTTCAAGGAAGCGTGACCCTATTGACTCCTTGGCTTCAGACTTCTAGCCTCCAGAACTGTGAAATAATAAATTTCAGTTGTTTTAAGCTACCCAGTTTGTGGTAATCTGTTCCAGCAGCCCTAGGAAAGTACTACAATGCTGTATTCACGTTCTGAACTCTTTCCAGTTATTTTGTGAGTATGGGTAGACAAGATTCTTAGAACAGTCTTGACAGTCTCTGAGTTTATTGCTTATTGGTGGGTCCTATGAAAGATAAATTACTTCTCACAGTTTAAGGAATGTCCTAAGTTGATCTGCACTAATTTACAGGATTTAGTTGCAGTTTAAGGAATGTCCTAAGTTGATTTGTACTAATTTCCAGGAATTAATTTGCAACTTGGGCTGTGCCTTAAATTCTAGCTGAATTTATCAGCCAGCTTCTATTTGTAATATGGGTGACTATGGTCCTTAAATCCTTTCCTAATTTTTGCTCTGAGAAGAAAATTATCATCATACCATGAAAGTAGTAGATGAACTCTATCTTTTAGGTTATTCTTTACCAGATTATGGAAATGTGATAATGAATTTTTTTTAATCCATGATAAGACAGTAAACATGTACTTGTTTCTATTCTGCAAAGCTTAAAATTTTCCTACTTGAAATTAAAAAAAAAAATCTTAGGAGGCCCCTGAGATTGGTTTAATGCTCTGTTGTAGCTATCTCGAAATTCTTAATAATTTTTGAGTAAGTATCCATGCATTTTCATTTTATGCTCAGCTCTATGAATTATGTATTTAATCTTGATAGCATATCAAAGCCTCTTGTCTACTTTATTTTCTGTACATTCTTCATCATATCAGGTAGAGATGAAGCATGCAAATGAACCACCTTGATACTCTACTGTAAATGTCCAGGGGCTACCTACTTATTGACCAGTTAGAACTACAAAAGGGAAGTTAATGTGGGGAGGGGAACTTCCTTCTGAACCATTTTCTTAATTACAATAGTAGTCTCTTATTGCGCCCTTGGAATTCTGCATTGCTTAATATTTACTACTGTGGAGAGCTTGAGCAATTCCAAAGGATCCCATTTGGCATGGCTAATTAAAATTTGGTGAAGAGTGAGCTCAGTCTTCATCCTCTGTGGAAACACAAAGACGACAATGTCCCATTCATATTGAATGACAATTGCAATTTTGTATTTATGAAAAGGTAGCACAAGCAGGTAATATTCTCTCCAACCACACATTTCAACCTGTAACTTCATCTTTACCTTGGTTTCCTCCCTGATGTTCTCTTCATGCACTCCAGATTTCACTTAGAGCATGTATGAGACTCTTTCCTACCTTCCATAAGGCCTACTGTAAATTCTGCTCTGCATCCTACCAATGATAAGAAACTTTGAATACCACCCTAGGTAACTTTGTTCAAATTATTATATATATGGCCTCAGATCCATGACTGGGGCTGGAATGAACAGACCTCAGTTCTTTATTTAATTGTTTTCAGATTCTATGGCTTTAATTAAGGCAGTAAACTCAGCCCCCTGTTCAAGTATATTCTGTTCTATATCATATCCTCATAATTGGATTTGAACTCTTTCAGCCACAATACATAAAGCAAATTTTCTATGATTCTTTAAGGGATTGGTGGGGGCTACAGTACTCCTCTCCTCTGATTCAAAAGTTGATAATGTGCTTTTACTTTCTTATTAAAAATTCTAACAAGGCTTACTTTTTAAATGCTATTTATATTTTCTTCAAAAGTAAATTAATTCAAGTGAGCTGCCTTTCTATTTTCTCTTCTGATTTTTAATTTCTCCCTGTTGTGCACATGATATAAATGCTTTTTCTCCATATAATCCCATGTATAGTAACTAAACCTGTATGTTTGTTACTGTTCTCTGAATATATATATTTGGCCCTCAAGGTTATATAAGTCTTGTAAGACAGAGAATCATTAGCTTATCCCATTCACTCTATCTCTTATTATTTGTATCAATAGCATTAACTAAGGTGTTTTCTCTCTGGAAAATATAAAGCCTGTCAACATTTACACGTGTATCATTCCTATCATGTGAAAAGGAGAATCCAATTGGCAATTTGGAGAGGAGTAGTAGCAGTTACCCTTCTCAGTATAGGACTGACAAATCTCACCTTAACAACTGCAGCCGATATGCTGTCACAGTATTTGGAAGTGTTTTCTCAAAAGTTTACAGCCATTTAATGATTAGTCATGACCATGAATAGTCCTTTGCATCAGATAATAATAGAATTGCAACATGTCCTCCATCATTAATTTGAAGAATCCATGCCAATGTTAATTCACCAGTCTTCTGTTAGTGAATATTCTGTTCTTTAATAAAATACAGTTTTCACTCATCACCTGTCCTTGGACTCTGGTTACATAAATAGTGTGTCCAATAATCAATATTTTGAGTCATTTCTAAGGATGCATGAAATTTCTCCAAGAAACCAGGGAGGGATAAGAAGGTTTTCCAGTGAATAAAATGTAATCTCGCAGCTTTTTCTCCCACTATCATCTCCTCCTATTAAAAACTAACCTATTAAAATGTTAGCTTTTACAGGTATGCTAGCAGGAGTCAGTCAATGGGATTTGCACCCAATCTCCCTTTGTCCATGTACTCCCTAGACCCGTACTCCCAGACTGTAGTCTATGGCCCCCAGATTTCAATGGTAAGACTTATTTCCCTTAACCTGCCTCAAAGATTCCACTACCTCATACCAAAAATGTACAGCCAACTATCCTGAGAACAAATTCTCATATTTTTCCATTATTTCCTTTTGAAAAGGAGCCCAGGTAGAAAAAGAAAACATTCACTATTTTGGTGTGTGGGTCTAAAAGACAATCCTGCTCACAGTGCCAATCTGAACCCACAAAAAGCATTGAATTGTCAAATCAGACTCAGATTGAAGATTTTGCTCAGTATCATGCTTTCTGAATAATTTCAAAGATAAAATAATCATGTATGGGTTAAGTGGGGAGAGACCTGGGTCCTTTCATCTTCATTGAATGTGGTCTCGTCCAAGTTTCTAGATTTGGTTTCTAAGTAAAATGTACAGTTGCTTTACTTACTCAGGTGTATTCTCAGTTACAAACCATCTCCTTTTATACTTAGATAGCAACACAGCTAACGTGGCATTTTCTTGGGAATCATCACCCTACATTTATTGATTCCTGGCTTATTTTTCATAAGCAATTTTAGACAACTCCGCATGGTCTGCTAGAAACATTTTATGAAGAATGATTCTTTGGCTACCAAAAACTATTTAGTTTATTTTCTAAGAGACCTGCATTAATATGTTTGCAGAAAAATTAAACCAGAACACCTGACTTCTTTATTTCCCAGGAGTTTTCCTCCACACCTGCCCCCATCAGGGGAGAAAATTGATCAGGAGGTACCACCCCTTTCCACACCATTCTTGAATCTATTCCACAGAACTCTCTCACATGGTCTAGCAATATGTTTAAGGTAGAATGCTTTTTCTATCAATATTTCTTATGTGTTAAATTTGCATTATTATATATTGACTAGAAATTATATATTCCTTCTTAAACATTAATCATAATGAATCTAAAAACCTAATTTATTTCAACAAATAAATTTCTCTTTAATTCCTGTCCTCAACATTCTTTTCCTTAATATTCCTATTGTTACTGTTACAGTTATGAAATCATCTTAATGAAATCACAGCTAGACCAGTGCATTAATTTAAAACAATAGCATCCTTTTTCTATAACTTCTTCAAACTTTTCTTCACTGTCATATAATGATAATTACTCTAAAATGACAATCTGATCATTAAAACTTTAATCATTTACTCTCTGCCAATTTCATAAATAAATATTTGATTCACAGTTGTTATTTCTTCTTCAAAATACATCAAATAATCCACCTTTACGAAAAGCAATTTACTGTTTCATAAATGTGCTTTATTATGTCACATATTCAGTCTTTTAAACATTTTGTGCCATCCTTGGTCATCAAATAAATTTCTATCTACTAAACACGACTGACTTAGCAAAACTGTAGCCTTAGTTTCATGCGTGTCTCCATCAATTTTGGAATTGCTTTTATACCCAAACTGCAGTGGGAGAAAAACACACAACCAAATTGTGCTGATTGTTATCTCTTTAAAACCACAACCTTGAAAAGCAAATGTGCCTTTAATGCGGCAAAACAAACCCATTTTTCTTTTGTTAGCCATTGCCTTCTTCCTCTTATGTAAGATTAACTTATGGATTCTTTCCTCATTTCACATCCCTCACATACTTTTCTTCAATCTCAATGCCAGCTGATGACCTTGTTTCCTGTGTCAATAAATAAATAAATAGATAAATAACAATCAAGAGTAAATGTATGCAGACTCCCACTACTACATATACTTAACGCCAGTATCTAAAATTACACACTACTCATCCTGCATATTAATAGAGCAGGGTCTTTTCTCTGGTACTATGGACAAACTGAGCCAGATAATTCTATGTTTGGGATGGGGTGTTGGAAAGGTTACCTTGTATGTTGCAGGATGTTTAGCAACATCCCTGGCCTCTCCAATTCGATGCTAGTAGTAACTCCATTCACAAGTTGTGACAACAGAAAAACATCTCCAAACATTGCCAATTGGCTCCTTGCAGAGTGAAATCTCTCCTTAAAGAAAACCACTGCCAGAAATGAAATGTTTATACACCTACCTCAAGCTTACGCCTTTACTTGTTCATCAACTCTTTCTGACTACACAGGCTATAGACAGATACTTTTCAATACTTACCCCTCTTATACATAATCAAATTTTCCTCATTATTGGGTCATTTCATGATCATACAAATAAGCTATTACTTCTGTCATACTAGAAAATAAAAGCAAATAAGCAACCAGTATTCTTCATTTTCCCCATTTTCATTGTCAGATATCACCAGGGAATTTGATCCCTTTTTCACCAAAACTCTTTAAAAGGATAATTTATAGTCACCGTGTCATTTGCTCCTTGCATTTTCTCTTTAATCATTTCACTTCCATACAGATTTTTGCCCCCTAGTACTCTAATTAAACCTGTCCTCCACTTTGTTAATCTTATAGTTATTTTTCTCACCTTACTTGATTTATCAGCAGCATTTGAAGTAGATTATTCTCATAATACTATCTTCATTTGACTCCCTGGTTTTATATTATTTGTATACTTCTCTCTCTCTCTCTCTCTTTCTCTCTCTCTCTCTGTCTCACTCTCTCTCTCTCTCTCTTTTAGTGTTTTCTTCTATTCCTCAGACTCAATGTTGGAATGCTCCAGGCCTCAGTATTTTATTTCCCCCCACCATCATCTTTCTCTGCACTTCTTTCCTTGGTTATCTCATCCAATCTCATGGTTTTACCTGCAGTGTAATTGCTAATGACTCCCAAATTTATATTTCCATGCCATATCTCTATCCCAAATTCCACACTCATAAATCCAATTGCATTTTTTACACTTCCACCTGAATGTTGTGATGATGATGGGTCTATTTTTCCTGAGACCCATTCCTCACTCTGCCCAGTTCAGTTCATAAGACAGAGGGGATGAACACTGTGGATTATGTAGCTCAGATTTTCTGAAAGCTGGCTTCCAGTTAGGCTCAAACAATAGGAGACACATGCAGAAAGATGAAAGGCAGGAACAAGGAGAAATCTAGATATTGTCTCAATTTCTCCCTGTCATCCCTAATAACAGTTGCATTTTTTACAGGCGCCTGCTCCTTTACATAGGCCCACTGTGGTTCCAGCTTCCCCCAGATATCCCTCCCTGCAGCTCCAGTAGTACAGCCTCCTATCCCTGTTCTCCAAGGGAAGGTGATAGTAGCCTCCCACTGTTGCTAAATTGTAGGTTGCCTCACGGTCCCCTGGTTGGCTTTAATTTTTTTAAAGTTATTTCTACCATCAATTACCTGTATCAATTCCCTTTGTTTTAAATTCTCAGTGATTTCAATTTTCCTGGCTAGTTTCTCATTACTTCAGATACCTAATGGAAATCTCAAAGAAATTATGACTCAAGAGAAATTGCTGATTTCCATCTCCCAGCTACTACCAAACCTGTTTATGCTTATCCATTTCATTTGATGGCAAGTGCTTCCTCTGGTTGCTTAAACTCAAAGACTTTATAATATCTAGAATCTGCTACTTCTCACCATGTCTACTGAGGTGTGAATTACTACTGTTTTCCTCTTGGATAAAGTCAATAACTAAAGAGGGGACTTTTCCTAAAAGTGTCCCCTTACAGTCAGTTACCAACACAATATCCACAGTCATCCTTTTTACATAAAAGAGCGTATCACTTCTCTTCTTAGGACCTGTAGTGACCCTCTCTTTCATTGATGGTAAAATTCTAAGGCAATGTGAGTTTTAAAATACCCTGTAAATATGTACAATTATTATGTCATTTAAATATAATATATATTTTTAAAAATTAAAAACGTATATCAAGGCCCAAATTACTTCTGTGTTCTCATCGTTAACTCCCCTTCCTCACTCATCTCCAGCCACACTGGTTTCCTTGAACCCCTTCAAACAAGCCAGATATGGGGCTGTCTTGGGCTTTTGCACTGTCTTTTCCCTCTGCCTGGGTTCCCTTCTTTCAGATATCTACATGTTTAATCCCTCACCACCTTTAAATTTTTGCATAAATGCTATCTTTTCAATGATGTTTTCTACGGCCTCCCTACTTAGCATCTCAACCTGTTTCTTGGACCAGCATTAGAAAATGAATATAGAGAGATGAACACAATATATATGGCCCTGCCCTCATAGTCCTAGCAATCTACAGGGACACAAAATAATATGCAAAAAAGTATTTGAATTATCTTCAGCACCTTTCTAAAGAAAAAAAGCTACTTAAAACTCACACTTAGAAGTGCTCAATATGAGTCAATACATTATGTCACCACCTAAAGTAACAAGATGTTAGGCTGCAACTGCTGTATGTTTTGAATGAGACTCATTACACTACGAAGTCACATACTTGTTTAATATTATAATAAGACAGAACTAAATTTAAATCATAGTTATACCAAACACTAGCTACTCTGAATCTCTATATCTCAATGTTCTCACCAGCAAAATCAAGCTAATAATAATACTAACTCTTAAAGTTATTTAAAAGATAAATGAGCTAAGATATGTAATGCTCATAGCCCATTTAGAAAGGCAAAATATAAGTTAGTACATAGAAACCACTGACCATTGGTAATTCTGAAACACTACAGGTCAGACAGTTTGAATACCCATATACTAAAGGTTGGAAAAGTTATTTGATTAAACTCTGCCTTTTTTTTTCTGGGAAGAACACATAGATTAATCACTTTGTATAATCCCAACCTCTCCCTTCTTGGGAGTGGGGATAGGGGAAACAGTTTTCATCATCTATGATCTTAAGTTTCCTCATGCTCTTTCTCATTGTTAAGACAATACCACTTATTTTAGCTTATTGTTACAATAGTATTTCATTTTTTTCTAACAACTTGGTATTAGTCAAGATGGGATATAATAACAAATGACTCTTGAAATCTTCATGGGTGCCATGGGAAGTTTCAAGAACACAACTTGAAAGTGAACTGCATGACTTTGTTCTGTATTTCATTGACCACTACTCATTCAGTGAGCCTGAAAGTAACTGTGTATATCACTGTTAGTATACTATGCATGCCAGATGCTCAAGACTCAAACTTTTCCTTTCCTTTAGATACCACCTACTTAGTCATCAATTTTGGTTCAACCTACTCCACTAAATAGCTTTGACTTCCATTCACTCACCACTTTAGATTAGTGCTATAGACTCCTATTTTACCTCCTTCATATCAATCCCCTTAAAACTCCCAATAGCTTCCATTGTTTCAACCAAAAGCTCAAATTCCTTTAATATAAAGTGTTATATGAACTGGCACCCTATATACTTTATATCCTAATCTCTCATCTTTCATTTATTTCTTTAACTCCTGACTCATGTAACAAAAATGTATTTATCTCAGCACGTATTTACTCCCTTACTTGTTATGCTCTCCCAAATGTCCCTGTATTTTTCATTGAATAGTAATTGCCACATTTTATTTTATATGCTTGTGTTACCATTTATATATATATTTACTACAGACTCTGCTTTTAGAAGGCATACACTGGCCAGGCGCAGTGGCTCACACCTGTAATCCCAGCACTTTGGGAGGCTGAGGCGGGCAGATCATGAGGTCAGGAGATCGAGACCATCCTGGCTAACACGGTGAAACTCCATCTCTACTAAAAATGCAAAAAATAAGCCGGGCGTGGTGGCGGGTGCCTGTAGTCCCAGCTACTCGGGAGACTGAAGCAGGAGAATGGTGTGAACCCGGGAGGCGGAGCTTTCAGTGAGCCGAGATCGTGCCACTGCACTCTAGCCTGGGCGACAGAGTGAGAATCTGTCTCAAAAAAAAAAAAAAAAGAAGGCATACACTGTGATATTTGCAACATCAAACAAACAAACAAACAAACAAAAAACTAAAATTGGAAGAATACCCAAAAATAACTCAAGGGAATAATTTTAATTTCAATTAATTGATTATGGCCTTTATCATTTCAAGATTTTTATATGTCTACTTTTATGAACTCTAGGCTAGTTTTTTCCACTTTTATTTCTACAATCATAGGGCCTATTTTATATTTTCTCTTGCACTTGATTATAGAAGAGATTGAAATGAGTTAGGAAACATGTACTTGAAACCAATAATGGGCACACTTTACAGGATTTCAAAATCTAAAAATATCATAACATAACTTCAGGGAAGAGTAAGAAGTATTGGTGTCATTTTTTTCCTTTTAGTAGATTAGTTGAAGAGGTAAATTGAACATGGACTATGTGTCAGACTTTTTTTTCCAAATTATATTCTTAAATATATAGTAAAACATATGCTAGAGGCAGTTTTTTAATAACAAACAATATTTGAATTGAGATCCTGAAGAAAAATAAATTAACTGTGCAAAAATGTATTACTAAATATCTGCATTTTCTAGAGATGTATCCTTAAGTATGTAGGTATAAAATTACACTCTGAGATATATTTTTAAAATAATTTGGCAAGAAGAGAACAGGGATACCTTAAGCAGAAACAACAAAATTATGATAATTGTTGAATATGTGTGATGGTTGTACGTTAATGTGTTGATTATTTTGTGTGGGTATGAAAACATGATAATAAAATCAAATTACAAAAAAATAAAAAATACCTCTTGCTTTTTTAGCAGCTTATTACATTGTTTATAAAAGTGTCTATAGTGCTATGATTGGTCAGAGCTGGAGACTATAACATTTAATAAAACGAGTCTCTCTAGAAGCTCATGGGAGTTCATTTATGGCAGCAAAGACCTATATTAAATGGACTGAATATTTAAGGAGTAATTATGTTGAGTAATGTGTTTATTTATAGTTTTAATTATACATTATCTTTTTTGGTTATCTTTAAAATATATTAAGCTTATGCAAATAGGATATGCATCATAACCCAGGATCTATTATCTGAATTGCTTATATACTTATAATAACATAACTTTAAAAGAAAGAATCAAACCATATTGCTAGCTTACAGGTTGGATCTTTCTAGAAAATAGTTATTTACCTGAATGTTTATTTTTGTTTTGCATCTTCATCAGTTAAAACCAACAGTTACAATACAAATGAAAGTTAAAAAATAATAATATTATTAATGTGAAATTTCAATGTGCTTAGCAATAAATAATGGGAATAAGAATTATCCAGGATGTACTAAACGCTACAAGAATTATATAAGTCTAATGAACATGATGCTTTTGAACTTAAGTAAATTCTATGTGCTTAACTATTTTTATTGTTTATAGATTTAGGACTTCTGAATGCATTCTTTTTTGCTGTTATGGGATATTATGAATTCACCTTAGTAGACTTTTGCTTACAGGACATAAAATTAATTTATTCTATGCATTTTTTCTTCTTTTCCTAAAAATGTGTAAGTTCTGTGATTTCTTGGACTAAAAGATATCTATTTACATAGTGAAAGGCCAGGCCTTGTAAAGATCGTGAAAGTATTCAATCCTATTCTTGTTTTTTGTTTCAATGTGTTGCTAGTTATCTTATCTCAGTGTATTGTATTTATATAACTGCATATTTGATTAAGATACCTAACCTATGAGACATATTAACATAATGAACACATGTAAGCACACAACCCAATTTAAGCATAAGAACAGTATCAATAATTTTGCAGTTCTCTTTCACTCTTTTTCAGCCACACAGAGACAACTATACTCTTAATTTTGTGTTTAGAGTCCTCTATTTTCTTAATAGACAGATTGCACATGGTTAAAGGTCTATCTTTACATCAAGAGAGCCTGTGTTTGGATCTTGTTCACCCCGCTTATGTCTCTTTTGAAGTTATGCTTAAGCTTTATCCCTTGTTCCTTTATGGAAATTTGAGTATTTTAGGAAAAGTAAAAAAAAAAAAAAAAAAAAGAAAAAGAAAAAAAAAAGAAACTTTAAAGTAGAATGATAAAATCTAGTGTTTTTAGATACAGAAGTGAGAAGCTGAATACGGGTAAAGCATGATGGACTATGGGAAGAACGGAATTTCTTGTGTGTGACTGCTCATTCAATAAGCTATATTTTTTAAAGACCTTAACAGGTTATAGCTATTGGTTATCTACAAGTGGAATTCTCAAACACGAAAATGAAAGCCTGACAAATAAGATGCGAACGCCATTTTCACTTAAAAAATAGAACAAGCGAAAGAGAGAAATAAAAGCACTAGCTCAGTAAGAACATCCTCTATTTGCCTTACTCATAAGCCATTTCAGGGCCATATCTGCAAAACTAGGAAGAAACTGCTAAGTGCTAAAACATTTTAACCAATCACTTTAAGAAAGGCAGAGGAAGCAAATCACTCTAGTAGATAAAACAGGAGAGACTGAAGTTGCTATAGTTGTAATCTTTTTAAAAATAATCTATTTGTTTTGAAGAAAACCCCAATAGGAAGGTGTTTTCATTTTTAAAGATATCTCTCTTCAGATACTATTTAGTACTCAGTGTGCTAATAATGTCAAAAATTGTTAAATGCGTATATATCTGTATTTCAAATAGGATAGTTTATCAAGTCAGGTTTTCCAAGAAGCTGATACTATGCAATTATAAGTCACTCAAAAGGTTATGAGAGGAACGTTAGTTAAAGATTAAGAAGAAAAAGCAGATCTAAGTGCAGGGAGTCTTCAGTGATGCAAGCCTGGCTTCTGTCAAAGGAGGGGGAGAAGGAAGAAGGATGAGAATGAAAGAGTCACAGCCTGAAACACAGTTTAGGAAATTTTGGCCCGGACAATAGGAGTCTCCAGTCCAAAGTCTTCTGTTGGAAGGTTATCACAAATCTTAAAAATGGCCTTCATCAATACTCCAAGCATGCTCAGTCATTGGCCAGGAACAGCCAGAGAAAATATGGCCTGAGTGCAAAGATAGTCATACAACCAGAAAAACAGTAGCTGGGGCTGCCTGTCATCCATGCTCACTGAAGCAAGAGTTGTGAGTGGTGACCACATCTATCAAATATTTCTATGAAAAAAACAAAACAAAACCCAATCAAGTGAAACTCCAAAATGATAACCTTTAATGCTTACTAGATGACACAAGTGTTAGGTTGGGTATTTTATTAAATATTTAATCATTATATATGCACATATTTATGGGCATGTGAGCTTAATTTCTGTTTTTAAATTCAGAATGCTTCAATAATAACATTGCATTTTATATAATCCTGATTTTCTTTTTTAAAATCAGCTCAAAAGGAGAAGTTAAATATTCAGCTTTAATTTCACCAGTAGATTTTTAATGTTTTGTAATCATAATGTTTAATTTGTGCTGTTCTTAGAACTTTATGAAGCTAAATTTTACTAATACCCATTAGGTACTTCTTAATTGAAGGCACATCATATGTCTGATGTGGCAGTACTAATTGGTGTAATTAAATTCTAATATGCTTCAGTAGCCTGATTTTTTTAAGTGAATAAAAAGCTGATAGAAATAAGTCAGCTCTTGAAGCTGCATAGTTGTATAACACATACACGTGTTTGCATTTGTAACATGCACATTTATTCAGAACAAACAACTCATTAATTTATTCCAAAACCATTTCACCTGATAACTTAAAATACAGAGTAAAACAAATTGGTCAGGTAAATATACATGTAACTTAAAAAGAAACAGTCATGTACTTTAGGCATAAGGACAATGCTTTTCTCTTTTACAAATTCTAAGTTAGGTCAAATTCTCTGAAAGTCACTACCTTTCTTTACTGTGATGTGTTTTCGGTGAAGTTACAGCCTATTTGCAAATCACATCACTGATTTGTCCAAGCAGAGGTAAATGAGAGGTAAGCTCCTGTCCTGCTAAAAGTCTCCTAAAAACAGCAAGAAAATATTTTTACATGTTCAAAAATGCTCATTTATTTATATTCCTAAATTTTCTTTTACTCAGTATAATACAGATAATTTAAAAATAAGTAGAATATTTTTATTATATATGTTTTATTTTTATACTTCTAGTTAAATTAATAGTGGAACATTATATATCTATTAAATGTTTTAAATTACATGGAATTAACATATCAAAGTTAATTATGTTATTATAATTTTTAAATTTCAGAAACCTTCTTTAAAATTCTTACTGTTTTATCTTAAAAAATTCATATAGAAATTGTGGTCAGATGTAAACTCTGACTCTGAGCACAAATCCCAATGCTATTGCCAATTTAATTCCAATTTTTGTGTTCACACATGAAATGTAGTTTTTCTTTTATTGAGTTTTAAAAATCTGTAAGATTTACCTATCTGAATATACACTCAGGTCTAGCTTCATGTTCCTGTGACCTGTGTGGTCACACAAGGACCCATGTACATAATGACCTCATACTTGGCCTAATGCTCTGCTGTTGCCATCTTGAAACGCTTAACACTTTGAACGAGGTACAACATCCACTTCATTTTGCACTGGGCCCTGCAAATCACGTAGACAGTCATATATGAGTCCAGTATTTTCCTACCACCAGACATTTTAATGTACTGAAGAGATTAAAAAAAACTAATAATTAGAAGTTTTCAAAGAAATATTTTTAAGAGTTGTTGTTTGTTTGTTTGTTATTTAATCCTAGATGTCTCAAGCTTGCCTTCCATTAGATAATGCAGTAAGGAACCCCCAGTTTACAACACAGGGCAGGCAGGAAGACAACCAACCCAATGGGATCTCTGTCCTGTGCAGTCACCACCAGCTGAGCCTTCTTTTTCTCCACTAAGGTGGTGACAGCGTTAACCCCCATTAAAAGGACAGGTGATCTCTTAGTGGGGATGTCTCCTTTGCTTTCTTCTTAGCCCAGGCCAGCAGTCTCTGCTGCTTCTCTTGCTTTGTCTCTGGTCTGTACTTGCCAGCCAGCTTACCCCATTGAGCAACTGTTTGGTGGTCCAAGGACCTGGTGAACTGATTAATCACAGAAGGCACTTCTAGCTGCTTATAGAGGATGGCTCTCTGCTGCTGCAACCTAGTATAATGGGGCCATTTGACAAAGCAAGTGAGGTCCCTTTTGGGCTGGATGTTCTGTCCAATGCCAAAATGTCCTGTCCAGTGCCAAATTTCTCAAATGGAAGATTCACCACTTTCATGGTCTCCTGCTTTTTCAAGACAGCAAGGGTGGGCACCACCTTCTTCCCTTCGGCCTTCTTTCCTTTTCGCACCTTGGGTAGCTGGAGAAGAGAATAATAAGATCTTGAGAGAAAAATAAGTTGAAGCCAGAGGTAAAACTGAATATTGGTAATATCTTTTTGTTTTAGGGTTGCTTTCCATTTTGGAAAGTAATTCAGAGTGTTATTTTTTAAAAATCATATATCAGAGTTCTCTAATAAATTTCAAACTTAAAAGAACATTTAATTCATAAGAGAAGAGAAATGTTTCATGAACATATTTTAAAGATAGGGAAACTAGAATACAATTTGGAGTAAAACTAATATTTTAAGTAACCTGGAGATAGGACTCATATCTTTTAATAGAACATGCATTCTAACAAGCCAGTGATTTTTCAAAGTTTTCTAAAACACTTTTCTCAAACCATATTTAACCTAGAAATAGAAACAAATAAAAGACACAAAATTAGAGTTAATTTTATTGTAACTGGGTTGGCTCCAGAGATTATAGTTAGGAAGTGATTACATTAAGCTCTACATATGCAGCATTCTAGCAAATTTCAATGCAGTAGACAAAATCTATAAATAATGTGAAACACATATTAACATGTTAAGCATAATATGCATTCATTGTCTTCAACAGAATAGTTCTCTATTAATTTTTTAAATGTAATACAATTTTACTTTAAAAACACTGAAAAATCAACATATTTCATTAAGAAAAAATTATAAATGTTGCAAAATGATGATGAAAATACCTATAGTAATAATTCCCAACTATAGCAATTTTGTTTTATCTAATACTGGTCGGCTTTCCATGTGTCCAAGCATTACAGGACTTTTCATTAAGCCTAATCCTCACAAGAACATTGCTTTGAGTGATATTCCAGAGTGGTAGTCCTTTAAGGCATTAGAACGATTTGTGAAATCACTAAAAATACTAGGGGAAATATTCAAAAAATGACAATAGTGCCATTATTCCTCCTCCTCAAAGAGACTATCAGAACTAAAACTCTTTGCTTCATGTTCCTGTTTACTTCTGTCACTTTCAAGTCACAGAGGTATTATCAGACTTTCATCATTATATGACTCTGCTTTTCCAACAGAATCAATTACCTATCCCTTATCTCACATCTTGATAGTGATAGATATTGAATGCTTATGTTCTGATTAGCAAACTCTTTTTGCATTTTTAATAACAACTTGAACTCCTGATATGTCTGGAAAATATAACCCCTTCAACAGCCCTTTCAATGGGTTGCTACTATTTTGCTCACCCCATCTTCACCTGCCTAATTATGAGGAGGCGGGGTATATACAATTTCAGTTAATTTGTAGTTATCAGTCTATTATAGTTCTTTCCTTCTGAAAACCAACAAGTAAATAAACCAGCAAGCATCACCAATAAACTTTGACAGTTTATGGTTCATAACGTACATCTACACCAAACTTTCCATTCAAATGCTTTTTCAAACCTTTGTTTGGTTTCTTTCTCTATTAAGACAACTTTTGCTTTTGGCTTTCAAAGACATTCTCTCCATTATAAACTCTGTCGTTATTCTCTATTGTGCTTACCTCAAACTGGTAACTCTTTCAAATCTTACCTGTCAGTTTCTTGACCACCATGCATATTAATAACATTTCTTCTCTATTTTAGACAGCAAATGTTTCTCAATATTTAAAAAAAAAATCCTACTCTTTGGTCCTCTCTACCTCCCATTTCATCCAATATCACTTGCTCAAGACCTGAACTCATATAGGTTTTTAACCTGTTGAAGACTGTCACTCTATGGACTCTGCTCTCTTCTCTCTCCTCCATAGCCTTCTCATTGCCTATCTTCCCTACTTGTTCAGGAAATGATGACATGTTTCATCACTATAATTAATCCATTTCAAATGGCCTTTATGCCAAATTATTTTATTATATGCTCTTTCTGTGCCATGCCTTGTTTTCCAAATTTACCACAGTACAAATTTTACAATTAGTTTTCCATTACTGAATTAGTACCAATCTCTGTCTTAAAAAATAAATACAGTAAAAAATGATAATGAATTTATTTCTTCTTATAATACTATCACTGGTGCATGATTAGAATAAATTAATCTTAAGATGATATAAGCATTTCTCCAAATGGTCTTCAAATTCATTGATTTTTTTGTGATTTCAATTACCATATTTATTGTTCCTGTTGCAATTTTTTCAGATTTTATATGTATTAACTCAGAACACATACCTCTTATCACACATATTTTTTCATGTAATTTATCTAAATCTCATAGAAAAGGGTCCATTTGCATTTTCTCTTATTAGACTCCTGATTTCAAATAATATATTACTTATGAGTATTTTTCTGTGCTGTAGTTATTCATTCTTATAGATATGTAACGTAATTCCTTTTTCAAAGGTAAAAATTGAGCTATCTCTTGTTGAGGATTTGTTGATCTCTGTCTAAAGTTTCAAAAATAAAGAACTTTAAAAGCAAAATGTAAATTCCTTTCAAGTTTTAGTAAAATTACTTCAAACTTAGTAGCTTAAACAATACAGATTTATTATGTTACAGTTCTGTAAGACAGAAATCTGACTTGATCACACCATGGTAAAACCAAGATACTGCCAGGGTTGGTTTTTCTTGAGGGGGGGTCTGTGGGAAGAGTTTGTTTCCTTTGGTTTTCCACAGCCCAGAGGCTGCTTGCATTCCTTTAATCACTGTCCCTTCCTCCATTTTTAAAATGGAGTCAGGGTGACTATGGTTAGCAATATTGTATTGTATATTTCAAAATAGCTAGAAGAGAGGATTTTTGAATTCTCTCACCGTAAAGATATCAAAGATGTATGAAGTGAAGAATATGTTGAATATCCTGATTCAATATTTAAACTATACATACACGTGTTGAAACATCACACTGTATCCCATAAATATGTACAATAATTATGTGTCATAAAACAAGATTTAAATTGTTTTAAAGGGCCAGCAATGGCAGTTTGTGAGTTTCCATCTCATCACTCTAACTTCTTCTGCCTCCTTCCACTTGTAAATGTCCTTCTGATTATTTTGGTCCCATCAGGATAATCCAGAATAACTTTCCTATCTTAATATCAACTGATGAACAACCTTAGTTTAGTCTACAATTTCAATTTTCCTTTGCCATGCAACTAACATATTCACAAATTCTGGGGACTAGAATGTGGACACCCATTGTATTAGTTTGTCCTCACACTGCTAATAAAGACACAGCTGAGACTGGGTAATTTATAAAAGAAAGACGTTTAACTGACTTATAGTTCCACGTGGCTGGGGAACCATCAAAATCATGGCGGAAAGTGAATGAGAAGCAATGTCGCATCCCACGTGGTGGCAGGCAAGAGAGCTTGTGCAGGGGAACTCCCGTTTATAAACCCAGCAGATCTCGTGAAACCGTCCCCATGATTAAATTCTCTCTACCTGACCCCATTCTTCACATGGAATTATTACAATTCAAGGTGAGATTTGGGTGGGGATACAGCCAAATCACATCATTTGTGGAGAGCTGTGATTCTGCCTACCACAAGTAAGATGTACAAAGCATGGAAGGAGCTACAGCCAGAAACAATTATACCATTGGGAATTTCTAGCAGAATAAATAGCAGTTATTAATTGATAAGTTAATAGATTAAGTAAACCCAAATAATTGCCTTATTAGCAGCGAGGCTTTTGATGGTCTATGTATCACAGATATTTAAACACAAATATATTTTTCTCATTTATTCCAATAACAAAAGTGTTTTTTGGTTTGTTTTGTTTTGTTTTTGAAAGTTTGGTATGAGAGAGAAAGAGATGAGCTGATTTGACTACTCCAGGCTAGAGGATATGTAGCTGAGAGTCTATGGCTGAGTGGAGGAAAAAAAAAAATCACAAGCCCTGTCCAGGAGAACAGAGAGAGAAAGCTGTTTCTGTTGAGATTTGATGGCCCCCATCACACCAAATTTGGGCTTCTAGCTAGCCTCAGTTCTTCAGATAACTGACCTTCCTTCTTTCCTCCCTCTTGTAATAGTCTTTGTGTATTAGAAGTACCTTGAAATACTGGGTCAGAAAATGTGGCACAAAAGAGAAAAGCTTGCTCACTCCACATCTTGACCTGATCATTTCCTGAACATGATTGAGGTAGATGACTCTTTGCTCCTCTTTGGCTGACCTGCAGGAATAACACTGGGAATAAGCAAATCTCCTTTGGACTCCAGAGGGTGGTGGTCAGGAAGTGGGCCATTGAGAACCTAGGCGGAAATGCAGGCCAGATTATTGGAGTAGTTTGCTTTATAATGTTAAAATATTTATACACATGTTATGTGGGCCTCTATTTCCACTCTTATCTTAGAGCCCACACGTATTATGGAGGGTCTAGCAGTGTTTCTGGAGTTTTTGGTACTATACCTTTTCCAAGATAAAGTAAAAAACATTTATGGATAATTTAATTGTTCCCTATGTAGATTCCAGTGCCAAATTCCTTTCTTAGACACTGTTTCTAGTATAACATGTTAATATGTGACCCCTGCTTCACTTACGGATTTTTAGAGATCTATCCCAGGTTACTTAATTCAACTCCAAGACATACTTTTCTTTTAAATGCAGTGAATAAAGGGTCAGTTACTTAGTCACTCCGGTTTTATTTAATCCTACTGTCATCTGACAATATGGTACTGATACTATTTCCTATTTCTAGATGGTTGCTAGAAATATACTGTAATATTTATTCTTGATATATATTTGTTACTTTAATGGGAATACATAGGCTATAAATAGTCCCCTTGCCTCTCACAAGTTAGACAGTCCTGCCCAGAATGCCCTGCTGAAGAGTTGTAGCAGATCACCCTGTTCCTCCTTAACCTCTCTGTTCCTCATATGCTCACCTGTAAAATAGTGATCATAGTAACACCCATCTTGTGATGATGTAGAGAGGTTTAAAGAAGCGAATTAGGGGAGGCCAGACATGGTGGCTTATGCCTGTAATTCCAGCACTTTGGGAGTCCAATCACTTGAAGTCAGGAGTTCGAGACCAGCCTGACCAACATGGTGAAACCCACTTCTACTAAAACAAACAAATAAACAAACAAAAAACAAACAAACAAACAAAAAACACAAAAATTAACTGGGCATTGTGGCAGTTGCTTCTAATCCCAGCTACTTTGTTGGCTGAGGCAGGAGAATCCGTTGGACCCAGGAGGCGGAGGTTGCAGTGAGCCGAGATCACACCACTGCACTCCAGCTTGGGTAACAGAGCAAGGTTTTGTCTCAAAAGAAAAAAAAAAAAAAGAAACCAATTAGGGTGGAAACACTTAGAACAGGGTGTTCATAAGTTGTCACCCTTTTGAAGCAATTGTTGGACACTATTTTAAAAATGTTTTACTTCTGAGTGAAATGTTGCATTTTATTTTACTAGAAGATTCTTACGTAGTTTAAGTACATTTTACGGTATTGTCAAAGAGCATGAGCAAAATATTTAGGAAAGATGAGACCATATTTCTTTTATTTATGACATTGCCACAAAAAAATCAGGTAGACAAATTTGTATTAAGTTTTTGTACCAATTTCATATCTAAAATTTCAAAGAATTTTATTGCAACAAACTCTTTCTTACCATTAACTCAAAAAAATTCTGTTTTAAATTGACTTCATTGCATAAGTCTCTGCACTACTAATTTGGCCAGAAGTTATTTTCAATCCTAATTGGGAACAACAAAGATCCACATGATATCCTTTCAATTTATGATGTTGAAGAAAGTTGAATTGTAATAATTTGAGCGTGCAGTCAAAGCAATTTTCAATACTATGTATCACTGTAGAAACAAGGGAGAATGTCTTGGTTAACTATTTAAGTGGCTTGAGCATGGCAATTAAAATTTCATCTAAGCTCATTTTGATGAATCTTGTAAGGTGACATTTATTTCTTATGCTCTGAACATCGTAAGTTCTGTTGATTTTCATGGGAAGTTTTCAAGGTCATTTTCAGAGATCTATGACAAAATGACATTATTTGAGAAAAAAAAAAAAAGAAGAAATAGCTCGAAGTTTAAAGCATTATGGTATTCCCTAAGCCCAAAATTTTCTCCTTTTACAAAAACAAATGAAATGCAAAATAGACAAACAAACAACCCATCAAAAATACCTTGAATCACTGTTGGTGGGAATTAAAATTAGTTCGACCATTGTGGAAGACAGTGTGGAGACTCCTCATGGATCTAGAATCAGAAATCCCATGACCCAGTAGTCACATTACTCGGTATATACCCAAAGGAATATAAATCATTCTATTATGAAGACACATGCACACATATGTTTATTGCAGCACTATTTATTATAGCAAAGACATGGAACCAACCCAAATGCCCATCAGTGATAGACTAGATAAAGAAAATGTGGTATATATACACCATGGAATACTATGCAGCCATCTAAAGAACTAGATCATATCCTTTGTAGGAACATGGAAACCACCATCCTCATCAAACTAACACAGGAACAGAAAACCAAACACCACACGTTCTCACTCATAAGTGAGAGTTGATCAACGAGAACACATTGACACAGGGAGGGGAACAACACACAGTGGGGCCTGTTGGGGCGTGGGGGGAAAGGGGAGGGAGAGCATTAGGACTGATACTTAATGCATGCAGCTTAAAACCTAGATGACGGTTTGATAGGGGCAGCAAACCACCATGGCACATGTATACCTATGTAACAAACCTGCAAATTCTGCATATGTATCCCAGAAATTAAAGTAAAATAAAATAAAATAATAAAAACAACAACAAAATATACCTTGAATCGCCAAAATAAGTTAAGACAAATAGTTAAAATTGAGCATGCTTTTATTAGAAGAAGAAAATGTCATTGAAAATATAACAGATAATTTATAGATGGGAACATACGTAAAAACGTATAAGTACTTAGATCTGCTAGATAAAGTGAGTCCCAAATGATAAGGTTACAAAAATAATGTTTTTTTGTAGAATATGTGTTTTCAATGAGAAAGTGTTGCAAAAGTCAGTCATACAGATTGGTAACTTTTATGTTTATTTTTCAAAAGCAGCTCAAAACAGTTCTTTAGATTCTGTAACACCACGGTGTCCTAATTTTGCTCCTAAAATTTTGTCACAAAATTTTAAATTCACTTGCAAATTGATCTTCATTTAATCTTCCTCTAGGTGTGTAAGCTAAATCAGAGATCTGCATGAACTGCTTGTTACTCTTTCATGCTATACATTCTCCCTAGGTAATTTTGATCACTGCAATCTTTTCCATCATCATTTCTACTTGAAGACTAACTAATATAGGTAGAACAAATTTCAACTTCTAGATCTATATGCTTTCCAGATATCTCAAATAAAAGATAAAATTTGGGGAGATATACCATGTTCATGATTTTGAAATAGTGAAGACTGTGTGATATTGTCCTCAAGAAAGACTAAATAGATCAACAGAAAAGAATAGAAAATACAAAAACAGATTTACACATATAGTTAATATCTTTTTTTTTAAATAGCAAGTCAATTCATCACGGAAAGTATCAGCTTTGAAGAAATGGAAGAGTTTTCAAAGCAAGAAATGTAAAACAGTTGGGTATTTATAAGCAATAGAAAACAAATTTGATTCATAGCTTGCAAAATATATAAACATTAACAAAAAGCCTACCTGCATGTATTGAAATCCTAGATATAAACATAAGATAAATCTTTGTGACCTTAGTTGAAACAAATAAGTGCTCTATATGACATTAAACATTTAATTTGTAAAATAAAATATTAACTTGAACTTCTTCAAAAGTGAAAATTTTTATTCTTTTTTAAAAATTATTATACTTTAAGTTCTGGAAAACATGTGCAGAACATGTAGGTTTGTTACATAGGTATACACATGCCATGGTGGTTTGCTGCACCCTTCAACCCATCATCTATTTTAGGTATTTCTCCCAATGCTATCCCTCCCCAAGCCCCCCACCCCTTGGCAGGCCCCAGTGTGTGATGTTCCCTTCCCTGTGTCCATGTGTTCTCATCGTTCAGCTCCCAATTATGAGTGAGAACATGCGGTGTTTGGTTTTCTGTTCCTGTGTTAGTTTGCTGAGAATGATCATTTCCAGCTTTATCCATGTCCCTGCAAAGGACATGAACTCATACTTTTTTATGGCTGCATAGTGTTCCATAGTGTATATGTGCCACATTTTCTTTATCCAGTCTATGATTGATGGGCATTTGTGTTGGTTCCAAGTCTTTGCTATTGTGAACAGTGCTGCAATAAACCTACGTGTGCATGTGTCTTTATACTAGAATGATTCATAATCCTTTTTCTATTTAGTAATGGGATTGCTGGGTCAAACGGTATTTCTAGTTCTAGATCCTTGAAGAATCACCACACTGTCTTCCACAATGGTTGAACTAATTTACACTTTCACCAACAGTGTAAAAGTGTTCCTATTTCTCCACATCCTCTCCAGCATCTGTTGTTTTCTGACTTTTTAATGATCACCATTCTAACCAGAGTGAGATGGTATCTCATTGTGGTTTTGATTTGCATTTCCCTAGTGACGAATGATGATGAGCTTTTTTTCACATGTTTTTTGTCCGCATAAATGTCTTCTTTTGAGAAGTGTCTGTTCATATCCTTTGACCACTTTTTGATGGGGTTGTTTGTATTTTTTCTTGCAAATTTGTTTAAGTCCTTTGTAGATTCTGGATATTAGCCCTTTGTCAGATGGATAGATTGCAAAATTTTCTCCCATTCTGTAGGTTGCCTGTTCAGTCTGATGATAGTTTATTTCACTGTGCAGAAGCTCTTTAGTTTAATTAGATCCCATTCATCAATTTTGGCTTTTGTTGCCAATGCATTTGTTGTTGTATTCATGAAGATTTTGTCCATGCCTATGTCCTGAATGGTGTTGCCTAGGTGTTCTGCTAAGGTTTTTATAGTTTTAGGTCTTATGTTTAAGTCTTTAATCCATCTTGAGTGAATTTTTATATAAGATATAAGGAAGGGATCCAGTTTCAGTTTTCCACTACCCAGTTTTCCCAGCACCATTCATTAAATAGGGAATCCTTTCCCCATTGCTTGTTTTTGTCAGGTTTGTCAAAGATCAGATGGCTGTAGATGTGTGGCATTATTTCTTAGGCCTCTGTTCTGTTCTGTTGGTCTACATAACTGTTTTGGTACCAGTACCATGCTGTTTTGGTTACTGTAGCCTTGCAGTATATTTTAAAGTCAGGTCACATGATACCTCCAGCTTTGTTCTTTTTGCTTAGGATTGTCTTGGCTATACAACCTCTTTTTTGGTTTCGTATGAAATTTAAAGTAGGTTTTTCTAATTCCGTGAAGAAAGTCAATGGTAGCTTGATGGGGATAGCATTGAATTTATAAATTACTTCAGCAGTATGGACATTTTCATATTGATTCCTCCTATCCATGAGCATGGAATAATTTGCCATTTGTTTGTGTCCTCTCCTATTTCCTTGAACAGTGGTTTGTAGTTCTCCTTGAGGAGATCCTTCCCATCCCTTGTAAGTTGTTTTCCTAGGTATTTTATTCTCTTTGTAGCAATTGTGAATGGGAGTTCACTCATGATTTGGCTCCCTGTTTGTCTGTTATTGTTGTATAGGAATGCTTGTTATTTTTGCATATTGATTTTGAATCCTGAGATTTTGCTGAAGTTGTTTATCAGCTTAAGATTTTGGGCTGAGATGATGAGGTTTTCTAAACATAAAATCTTGTCATCTGAAACAGAGACAATTTGACTTCCTCTCTTCCTGTTTGAATACCCTTTATTGCTTTCTCTTGCCTGATTGCCTTGGCTAGAACTTTCAATACTATGCTTAATAGGAATGGAAAAGGGCATTTAAAAATAATTTTTTACAAAGCTATGAACTGAGAAACCATTTGAATAGCATATATCTTATTGGCCAAGAAAGGTTTATCTCATCAGGACTAATGTTTGTCTTTAGAACTGGCACTTGGCTGGCTTTTGGAAGATAACCTGTAGGCCCTTAATATATTCTGCCTGATGACAGTGTTTGTATACATCTTTGGCTTTAGAGTACAGTGCACAAGTGGTTTTCAGTGTCTGAGGCCTTGGACCATGCTGTGCTCATTTGAACAGTTAAGCTTATCCTAACAATATAATTTAGAGTCAATGGCTATATTTGATCTGACAGATGCTGTAGTCTGAGTAGCTGAAATCACTCATATAGGCACCACCTTACATGACTGATGCCCAGTAAAAGCCCTGGAGACCAAAACTTAAATGAGCTTCTCTGATTGACAACACTTCAATATGCTGTCAAATATTGTTGCTGGGAGAATTACATGTGTTCTTGTGGGATTCCACTGGGAGAGGACACCTGAAAGCTTGTACCTGAAATCTTCTACATTTCTCCCCGTGGGCTTTTTTTCTTTGTTGATTTTAATCTGTATCTTTTCATTGTAGTAAACTGTAACTATGAATGTAACATGTTTTCTAAGACCTGTGAATCATTATAGTTAATCTTTGAGCCTAAGGGTGGTCATAAGGAGCCCCAACACACTAATAAATTACTTTCATAAAGAATATATAAAAGCTGTCAAAAATCAAAAATAAAACAAATCACCCAATTTTTTAAAAGGCAAAAGATTGAAAAAGACGTCATGATAGAAGACATGGATGACAAATAAGTATATCAAAAAATTTTAACATCGGTAGTCATTAAAGAATTGAAAACCACAAAGAAATACTACTGATAGTTATTACAATGTCCAAAGTGAAAAAAAATATTGACCCTACCAGGTATAGGCAACAAAATGGAGGAACTGAAACTTTAATATACTTTTGATTGACAACCAGTTTGTAAAATAGATTGACAGCTTCTTTAAAAAGTAAACCTATGCTTACCACTTAATCTAGTCATTTATCTTCTAGATATTTCCCCCTCAAAAAATGAAAAAGAAATTGTTGTATATAAATGTTCATAGGCATTTTCTCTTTAATAGCTAAAACGTGGTCATGACCCACATATTCATTAACAAGTAATTGGTGATATATACGTACAGCAAAATTCTGCTCAGCAATAAAAAGGCTCGACTACTGACACATGCAACAACATGAATGAATTTCAAAAGAATTTTGCTGTAAAGCAAAAATGCCAGCCAAAAAATAGTGCACCTTATATGATTCCATTTATATAAAACTTCTGGATGCACCAATATACAACATACAGTAATATACCGTACTGAAAGATGGTCAGCAGTTGTCTAGCTAAGATGCTTATTAGGAGAGACAATAATTGCAAAAGGGGATTATTAAAAGTAGTCATGAGGAAACATTTTGTGGATTTATATGTTCACTATCTTGACAATAATGATCTCATGGATGTATAAATATGTCAGAGCATATCTAATAATTTATCTTACATATTTTTGGCTTTTAATATGTTAATTATAGCTCAATAAATTTCTTAAAAACTCATTGGACTCTATCTGTAATGTGTGTATGTTTAGTTTTAAGTAAAGTGGAGCTAAATTTTTCTCCACCATTACAATTTTCAAACATACTTTCACTTACAGAATAGCATACTGAAAATTAACACATGCTTTTATAATTATAAATAAAATAGTAATATATCATTTCTGCTGAAATAAATGCAAACCAATTACAAGGAATTTATTAGTTTTTATTTTAGTTACTTCATATATATTAGCACCTAAGCCTCAAAGATTCACTATGTAATTGTGTAAATTAGTAGTAGGGTTACCTGAATCTGGCTTAATAATCAATTAATCAGTATTTATCTTTAAACATTTTTTCCTTTATGAATTGTGTCACACTTTTAAAGAGCCCTTCCTACATTACAAGCATATATAAAATATATTCTTATACTATTTTAGAATAATTTCAGAAGTTAGATTGTTTTCTAGTTTTTAGTGTTTTCATTGATACCAAATTTATTTTTATGTACATAAATGTATGATTTTAAGTTAGATTATTTCAAACTGGTATCCCTGCAATTATCTGAACAAAATTTTTAAGTAGTCACATTGACTTTTTTTTCAAAAGTTAGTTTTAAGCTATTTGATAACATATGGATCTACTTCACTAAAGTTGTATTTTTGTGTGTAATTCTTTAATCCATCTGGAGATATTTTGGTTGTTTTTCGATAAGATAGCCAGTTAAACCAGAAAGAAAAATCTTACCAAAAGTTTCCACTTAGAAAATTTAATAGCCAAAAAAACTAATATATGCAAGAATGAACAAAAACATATTGATAAAAGTTATACATCATATTTTTATTGAAATATTTCATAATGAAATGTTTCACATGGTTAAAGAACTACAAATTCATCCAATGTAAATAAAAACTTCATGGGAAATGTATAATATATGAGGGATTATTTGATATCTGAAAAAATTAGATAGAAAATAAATGCTTAAAAACTTCTAGAAGGTAATCCAGTAGAATATTTATCAGCTTAGGCTAACAAATGATATAAACATGATTAAAGAAGAGCTAAACTTAAATAAAAATATTAAGTTGATGACAAGTGTAAAACACCATTCTTCAAAATATGCAATTACAAATAAGAAAGTGCTAATAGGAGAAAAAATAAGATGTTTATAATGCAAAAAGTATTAACATTCAAAACTGTTGATAATATAAAGAAAGATATTATAAGGAAAAGTATTCCAGTAGTAGAGTAGCCTAAATATAAGGCAATTTGAAGAAAGAAAAGAGGAATCATGAATAGGTTTATCAATCCTGATTCCATCTCACCAGTGATTAGACTGGTAAATAAGAAAATGTGTGATAATACCAAGGGTAATAAAGATATATTTCATTTACATTTACAGTGCTGGTAAACATACAGTGTACAACCACTTTGGAGAAAACTTGGAAGTACCTAAAATGTGAAAATGTACAGTTGCTCTTGATCCAGCAAGGGTACCTCTGAGTATATATTGTGGAAAAATTCTCACACATGCATACATAGTGAAACATGTAAGAGTGCTTATAGCAGCATTGTTGGGATTTTTTTTAAACCCTAGATTTGACCTATATATCTATCAGTAGAGAATCAAAGTATAATTCAAGCTATTGTTATACAGTGGGATATAGTACATCACTGATAATTAATACAAATTAATATTATGAACCATGCAAGTTTGAATCAAATATTAGGTAATGGTATAATGAAATTATAAAACTATTTAGAGTTAAAAACAGGCAAAAATGTCCCATTTATTTTAGAATTCATAATTGAATAGTAGAAGAAAGTAAAAATGCATAGGAATCATCAACATGAAACACAGGAAAAATAAATGAAACATAGGCAGGTGATTGCCTGCAGAGCAAGAAAGTAGAGTTTATTAAGGAGGGCAGTATGAGAACTATTTAAGATATTTTAGGATAAGAAGCGGTTTTGTGAATTTGAATTCATTAAATAACACTTTCTATTTTGTTTTGTTATTCATCATTTAACATTTTTAAAAAAATATAAAGAATTCTCATAAGTATTTTTAAACTAGAGGACAAATAAGTGGAATGAAACATCTAAATGTCAAATTTTGGTGTGTACGTCCTATTAATTTCTAAGCAGGGACACCTGGCAAGCAGAAATAAGTCTGAGGACGTGTGGGATTTTGAATTTTTGGACACCTCTGTAAAGTTATTTGGCAAGCAATAATAATAGCTACCACTTATTTATCAAGTGTTTACTAATGTACTAAGCATTGCCATATATGGTTTATTACTTCTATCCTATTTAGTATTCAAATCAATATGATGTCTATTTTTGTTCTGTTTTAAAAATAAAGAAGCTAACATGTCCAAGCCACATATTTAGTAAGTATTGGAACTACATCAAAACAAGATAGAAACATTTCAATGGTTTGTCCTACTGTCTACTTCCTAAAGGAAAATTATAAATTTACAGTAACTGATCCAAATACATTTCCAGAGTTACTTTAGCTTTCACAGCGTTGGCCAGCACAATGTGTTTTTTGTTTGTTTGTTTGCTTGCTTCCTTGTTTTTTAATTGAGAACATTCCCATAGTTGACTATTTCAATATTTAATTCTCCAATCTTGTATTTTTGGTTTATCTTGATAAACATCAAATAAGGTGGGGGCAGTTTACACTGAATAGACTTAAGAAGCTGACCTTTACAAGAAAGTTCAGATGCTTCATTTTACCACAATTTCTCCACTGCTTAGTTTTATTACACCTAGTCCATATCACGCATTTGGGTTACTTGCCTGGCTCATCTATGACAGAAAAGAAGGAAAGGAGAAAGGAAGCAAAAGAGAATAAAGAACCTAAATAAGTGCTATTCATCTATTCAGAGCTGTTTCAAAAAATTAAGTAAATGTTTTCTTCAGTATTCTCAGTCAAATCTTGCTTCATACTTATTATAAATACCCTGAAGGAGTCATACCAATGTGTTCTCTGTAAATGCCATGAACAACACTTTCTTTTTGTATAAGGGTTTTCATGACTATTGTATTAATAGCAAATTTAATAATATTTCAATAGGTCAAAATTATGTCCTATGTTTTCTTACAAATTTTTGTCATTTTTTAGAATTAATGCTACAGCCCAGAAAATAAATATTATTATGAAAGCTTGTTTGTAAAAAATTTTAGTAATTTTATATCTTTTTGGTAAGATTAGTGGCTTCTATTGTATATATTTACAATGGATATCAATGTTGATATTGAGTTATCCAATCTAATATTCTTAATAGCTCCAGCTTGAACTATGAATGGTAGATGACTATGTTCTGTACATATACCAATATGAGTATTTTTCTATGTTAAAGATTTTACTAGAATCCTTAAATAAACCATAATCATCTAATATGATTTTATGCTGGAATTTATATAATTTATTATCATAAAATATATTGAATTGCTCAGATAAAAATTTTAACTTCTATAAATCTTAATATATAAAAATATGGTCTTCTTCAACAAATTGACATTCCAAATTGGTTTAGAATATCCTTAAATAACTATAGTTTTATTTTCAAATAAGCTAATTTTGCAAATTGTTATCATTTTTAACTTTTGTGTTTTGTTTTTTGTTTGTATTTATGTCTTCCCCAAATGTCCTCTTTTTTATGCAAATGTAGAGAAGGCAGACACCTAGAATTCCATCCTAGAATTAAGACGTGACAATAAACTTTGATTTTGTAAATGCATCGTACGCTGACCTAATAGAAGATGAAAAGTGGAAAAATTTGCACAATGAGTTCAAGAACTCTGAGGAAAAGTATTCAAACAGTCTAGTTAAGAAAACCTTGTTAAGTTAAGTGGAAATTTCATACCAAACAAGGCTGCACAGCTTGGAAAAGCCCTGCACTTAAAATTAACTTCAGCCGGTGATGTGCTGAGGCTCTTGACTCAAGTACAGGCACATGGGCTGGCTATGACTTGGAGAAACATGGTAAGTCATATGAATGTTAGTTGATAACTAATTTTATTGTTCATGTGCGGAGGACATAGGGTCAAATGTGCCCCAAGAAGACCTCGAGAAAATATATGTGGGTCTGGATACAGACCTCATGTGACAAAAAGAAGCAATAACCGGGAAAGACTGATTCTCTCTGCTTATCATTTAGAACAATCAAAATAACTTTGAAATGAAAAAAACTCTAGGGGTTTTGAAATTATTAAACTGGCATGTACATATTAAAAGGGAGCCAATAAGGAATTTACTACTAATAGGGCATGGGGGAAAGCAGGCCCAAAGTTCTAATTAATGTTTTAAAATGATGGTATCCATTTGCCGGTTTTAAGGTAAGTCCATACTGCTGAAAATTGCTCTATGTTTCTTATCAAATCTATCTATATCAGCATTTATTTTACTTCTAAATTTAATTACAACTTTTAAATTCCATTCTCTACCTGTCAAACAATATACAGTCCAGTTCCTATTCCAATTATGGCTATAATTGTGGTACAATTAATCAATTAATTAACAAAGCATAGCAAAAAATCAAAAGAACTTTAAAAAATTATGTATAATTGTGATCAATATGATGTTTTTAAATATGTTCAACTATTTATACTATTTTCCTTCTCAAAGAATCATCAGAATGCTGAACACATAAAATAAACATTGAATAAATTAAAAATAATTTTTCATTCTAAACAATCTAATTTAAGTATACTTCCTATTTAGACTTAACCATAACACTTTGAAAAACTTGAAAGAATTCACTGATTTTTTATAAAATTTAAAATTAATACATATTACGCAATTTGTAATATGTATTTTTACTTTGAACACGAGGGCATTTTAAATTGAGCTTCTTTGAAATATAATTCACATATAAAAATTTCAGAAAATTTTAAGGACCTTTTTCATTTCTTTTTACTAACGCTTTGATTAGGATTTCAGTCTGCATACAAATTTGTCATGATTTTAGCTGATACTCATTCAGGAAACTATTTTAATAGATCATTACCTTTCCTTATCTCTCAATGTCATTAGATATATACATTTTAATCTTAATTTCTAGGACAAATATACATATCTTTTTCTGATTATGTGCCTCTAAGTTTGATAAAAAGTTCTTGATGCAACCAGTTGACTCAACACTTCTCCTTACTTTGCATTTATAATAATAGGCTTATAGCAGTTTTTTTCTCCAAATTAAAGTATAAATATTTAATTTTTAATTTTAATTTTTAAATGTTACTCAATAGTGTGTTTATAAAATGACTTCTGAAAAAACATGTCTATTTTCTATCATTTATTATGTCACAATTGAGAGAAGCAAGAACCCAAATTCATTTAATTATAACACATAAAACTGAATAAATATAGATGACAGATATGTGTTCTTTGTTTTTACATATCTGTTGTAAACCATATTACTCAGATTATCTCACTTCTTTCAACTTTTCTAATAAAAGCAATTACCATACCTATGTGGAATGTATTTTAATAGTAATTCATTTTAATAAAAGTTATATATTTTTAGGAGGTCAAAATAGCAATTTCAATTTATGAAATGTTGACTTTTTAATCTTATTGACATATTTTCTGGAGGCAAATTGTAGAACTATTTGAATAGCAACAGAAATTTCCAGTGGAGAGACAGCCAGATACGAAACTTCCGTGAGAAAACTGTATTTATCAGTGACAGAAAATCCTTGGATTAGGACCTAACTCCCACCTACTTGTTCTTGTAGATACTCTGTCTAAATACAGATATAGATAGATACAGATACAGATATAGACATAAACATAGATACAAGTACGGTTACATAGAAAAATAATATTATAAGATATCCTGAAATATATATAATATGTTAGTTTCTAACATTGTTTTTAAAGTTAGTTGTTTAACCAATCAAAGCAGAAACAATTTAAACAGACTGTACAAAAATTCATCAGATTTAATAAAGTTGTCTATTCGAAGATAGGGACTTTTTTCTTTTTTAAAAATTAAATGAGAAAGCAACTATTGGCAAATTCAAATTCCTTTCTTATCAAAATATGTATTTTGAATTTTTATTGTTTAAAACAATATAGAATTTGAATTAATAGCTATCTTAGTAAGGAAATGTCTTTCCTCAAGACTGCAATGTGCTATCTTGCATACAAAATTACCAAATAAACACAGTGGCTGCTGATAAACTTTTACCTAATTATTCAATATGTTTCCCTTGAAAAATGAATGATTAAATGAATTAAACAACAGTTAAACAATTAGATTCAGTATGAATATTATGTGCATACTGTACATACTTTTGTATTTTCAAGGTCAATCATTGCATAGAAAGAAATTAATTTTTTTAAGAAGTTAAAAATATAGTACTTAATCTTGAATAAATTTGTTAATAACTAGGGCACATTAAAATATGCCTCAAAGGTAGTAAAATTACATTTTAACATTTATACAAGAGGTTGTCTAGAATATCACAAAAGAAAAATAACCTAAAAATAAAAACTTTCCCAAAACAAAGACTCAAAAGCAGCCCAAAACTGTTACAACAATAAAAATAATGCCACAATATTTGTTTCTATTTTAACTGAAAAAAGGAAAAGCAGATTTAGTTATTACTCTAAATAGATACTTTATTGTTGATTTTTCTAGATTTAATAGATTCAATAGTTTGAATTTAAAACTGTATTTCTCAATTTTACTCTAATTTTCTAACCTCAAACTTAAAACACATCATTTCCCTCTTTATTTTTCCACCAACCACACACACTAGCCGCGTCATTCTATTTGTATTTACCTCATTCTTTTTCACATACTCTTTGTGTGTGATTCTGCTTTACCATTTTTTAGAATATCTTTTCTCAATTTCTCACCTATATAAAATATTGTTTTAATATATAGCATATTAATAGAAAAGCTAAGGTATAGTAAGGCAAACAGATCAGAAGACAATTGCCATTGAAAAGATACTCACAATTTCCAAGAGAAGGGAGCATGTCACGCCAGGGGAGACTCCAGGGAAGAACTCAGGTCCATCAGGAAACAGAGAGAGGGAGGAATTCAGGAGCAAGACCCTAGACTGTGGTGTTTGCAGGAAGAAACCAAGCAGGGTAAACAAGCTTAGGACCGGCTCGTTTGAATAATTTCAGTGGGCTCTGGGGCATAAGAGCTGTCCCTGGTTCTCTGGTTTTTGGCTCTAGCGTGATTAGGACAGAAGCACAGTGGCCTGGAGTGTGACAGCCCTGTAGAGTATGTGTTTGGGAATTGGTTAGTTTGTATTTGTAAAGCCCATCTTCATGAGGAGTTCAGGGGAGACTTCATAGCCAGAAGCTGAGGCAAGGTGACTCCAGCATACTATCCATCTTCAAGAACAAGATGTGTCTGAATTGCTGTATGATATAAAGTTTCGATGTCTAATAGAGCAAATCTTTCATCCTGTTGGTTCTCTTTGATTTAATTTGCTTTTTTCTCTCTCTCTCTAAGTCCTGTTCTCGGAATAATCCAATCTGATATGTTTGTCACTATTCCAAGGAATGAGTAAATCACACTTTATTTTTCTGCTTCTTGTGAACATTAATTTGTTCAGTTTTCTGAAATTTTCAATGCTATTGTGATTTTTTAAAATTAACAATGCTACTTTGCTTATTGTGTACTTGTCACCAGAAATGCAAGAGCTAAGATGTCTCTGGAAATGGAATTCCTGGGTCACATGGTTGGCACATGATCAACATTATTAGATAATGTTAAATTGTTGTACAATGTAATCACATTAATTTGTATGCCAATAGTAGTATATAAAAGTTTGAATTGCCCTACATCCAAACTCACATAAAAATAAATGCAGTCTAAAAATTTATAATGTAATGTATATGAAATTATATTTTGGGCTGGGCGCAGTGGTTCGTGCCTGTAATCCCAACACTTTGGGAGGCCAAGGTGGGTGGATCAACAGAGGTCAGGAGTTCAAGACCAGCCTGGCCAACATAGGGAAACCCCGTCTCTACTAAAAATACAAAAATTAGCTGGGCGTGGTGGTGCGTGCCTGTAATCCCAGCTACTTGAGAGGCTGAGGCAGGAGAATAGCTTGAATCCAGGAGGTGGATGTTGCAATGAGCTGAGATCATGCCACTGCACTCCAGCCTGAGTGACAGAGTGAGACTCCCTCTCAAAAAAAAAAAAAAAGAAAGAAATTGTATTTTGTTGTTTTATAGTTTTAATTTGAATTAATAATAAGCTTTGGTACCATTTCATATATTTTAACTTTTTTATTATTTAAAAAGTCTGCTTATGTATTTTCCTATTTTAATTTTTATGTCTTTTTCTAAATCCTTAACAGAAATTAATTGTATCATGAATTTTAATAGATTGTTATGTACTTGCAAATGTTGCCATGCTGTTTATGATGATTTTTCATTTTACCAATGGTGATTTAGAAGGAACAGATACTCTTGATATGAGTGGGACCAAACTTACAAATCATCTTGCTCCAGTCAGTTTTTGTGCTGGTTTGAAAATTTTTTTCTTACTCTGAGATTCAGGCTAAATTGCTTTTAAAATTTTAAAGCTTTGTGTTTCACATTTATATTCTTGATGAGATGTATAGATTGAGAATGAGATACATTGTCTTTTTATTATAAACAACCTTGCTTTAGTAGCTACTGAAGTTTACTTTTGAAATTGTATTTCTTAAATATTTCTGTTAATTATAGAAAATTGATTTTGTATTCTATTTTATATCTATTAACTTTGCTCATTTAGTAATTCTAATAATCCTAGGCATTCTTCACAATGCATTGTAAGATAATGTATACATTTCATAGGATGACAATTTTTAGGTACACTTAATGGTACGGGACTATAGATTATTGGGATTTTCTTTGGTTTAAAATTGGCAAACTATTTTTAAGGGGAAGTTGTTAACAATCACTTTCTACAATATGTGACTCTCTCTTCAAAGAGAAAATCAGAGACAAATCTTTTTTTTCAAATTTCTTTTTTTGAAAATCAATAATAATGACCCTATTTTTTAGTTTGAATGGATTGTCATTAATTTAAAATACAAATATTTTGGACTAAATGTTTGTGTCCCTCCCACCCCAAATTTAAATTTTGAAGCCCTAATCCCCAGTATTATGGTTTTAAAGATGTGGGCCTTTGGAGGTCAAAAGGTTGAGATGAAACCATGAGGATGGAGTCCTCATGATGGAATTAGTGAATTTATTATAAAAGACACAGAAGAGCACTTTCTTGTACACTTCCTTTGTCTCTGTCTCTCTGTGTGTTTCTCTATCTCTCTTCCCTTTGGGAACACAACAAAAGGTATCTGTGTGACAAGCATGAAGAATACCCTCAGCAGAAACTGACTATGTGTATGCTGATCGTGTACTTCTTAGCCTGCAAACTATGCGGAAAAAATTTTATTGTATAAGACACCAAGTTTATTGCATTTTGTTACGGCAGCCTGAGCAGTCTAACAAGAAAGCAATAAAAAGTATAAGTAATTAAGATGAAACTAAATTTATCATCCAAATTCTCACCATAAAGAAATAACCATTTTCAAAATATGTAGAACAAGATTTCACATATTTTCCTAAAGTTTATAGACAGAGATAATTGATAAAGATTTTATACAAATTGACTATTAAGAAATGATTGTGTTTAATTATAACAGAAGATACAAATAATTTTGTATAGAGAAACTGATTAACGTTTATGCATATTTGTTCCTAAAGTACATTCAAAGTTAAGAGAAGAGATTATAAAATCATAAGTTAGAGTTCTTATAGTATAGGTTTCTTACAAGAAGGGAAGAAAGCAAAATAAATTTAACACAACTGAAGAAGATCTTGCAGAATGTGATTTATATATGGACATGAGTCAGCTTCCTAAACTTGAATCTCAGTGTTATATAGATGAACCCATTCAGACAGAAACAACATTGAACTAGAACAGAACTCCTTTGACAGGCAATGCACATGTTTTTAGGAGAGCAGACTGTAAGCTTTCTCTGAGCCTCAGAGAGGCAGAAGGTAAGAATGATTCTGGGTTATGCATCCTCAAGTTTTGTTTAAACTCTCTGAATAAGTACCTCATTCCATTTTGCCGGGGCAAAGTGAGTGCATGGGGAAAGCAGGCCAAGGGCATTATGTGAATGGGTCACTTCAAAAGGAAAAACATATCTGAAACATGGTAGAAGCACCCCATAACTAACTACTTTTTCATGACTTTGGCCTATTGGCCTTAACCATTATAGCAATGATGACTCAAAAACTACACTAAAGCAGTGTTAAGAGGAAAATTGATGGTGCTAAATGCATTCATCAGGGGGACAAAAAGTTCTCAAGTTAATGACCTAACATAGCAACTAGGGGAATTAGAAAAAAAGCAACAGAAAAGACCCAACCCCAAAGCTAGTAGAAGAAAAAAAAAAAACTGAAGTCAGAGAACTGAAAAAAAATTGTTATCTAAAAGTCCACACAAAAGATGAAGCCAAGAGTTTTTTTTAATAAACAATACTGATAGATCATTAGCTAGATTAGCAAAGAAAAAGAGAAGATCCAAATACGTATAATCAGAAATTATAAAGATTATATTAAACTTGATCCCATGAAAATACAAAAGATATGCAGAGACTATTATGAGCACCTCTCTGCACACAAATCTAGAGGAAATCAGTAAATTCCTGGAAACACACAATCTCCCAAGATTGAATCAGGAAGAAAGTGAAAACCTGAACGGACCAATAGGAAGTTTGGAAATGGAATTAGTAATAAAAACCTACAAAAAAAATAAAAGCCCCGTAACAGATGGATTCACAGCTGAGATCTATCAGAGGTGCAAGAGAGAAATGATACCAATCCTACTGAAATGTCTCCAAAAAATCAAGGAGGAGGGGCTTCTACTTAACTCATCCTACAAAGCCAGCATTACCCTGTTACCAAATCTGGCATAGAACACGGAAAAAGAAAAGAGAAAACTTTTTGTTTTCTTTGCCCCGGCAAAATGTATTTTCAATACATTTTGAAAATACATTTCAAAATACAAGCAAAAATTGTCAAACTAAATCCAGCAGCACATCAAAAAGTTCATTCACTATGACCAAGTAGGGTTTATTCCTGGGATATAAAGTTGATTCAACATATGCAAATTGATAAATGTGATTCACCACATAAACAGAATCAAAAACAAAAAACATAGGATCATCTCAATAGATACAGAACAAGACATCAATAAAATTCAACATTCCAGCCAGGCACGGTGGCTCACGCCTGTAATCGCAGCACTTTGGGAGGCCGAGATGGGCGGATCATGAGGTCAGGAGATCGAGACCACGATGAAACCCCGTCTCTACTAAAAATACAAAAAATTAGCCGAGCATGGTAGCGGGCGCCTGTAGTCCCAGCTACTCGGGAGGCTGAGGCAGGAGAATGGCGTGAACCCGGGAGGTGGAGCTTGCAGTGAGCTGAGATCTCGCCACTGCGCTCCAGCCTGGGCAACAGAGTGAGACTCCATCTCAAAAATAAATAAATAAATAAATAAATAAATAAAATTCAATGTTCCTTTTATGATAAAAACCCTCAACAGATTAGGCATTGAAGGAACATACCTCAAAATAATAAAAGTATCTATGACAAACCCACAGTCGCCATCAAACTGAACAGCAAAAGCTGGAACCACACCCCTGGAGAACTGAGACACGACACGGATGCCCACTTTTACCACTTCTATTCAGCATAGCACTGAAAGTCCTAGTGAGAGCAAACAGGCAAGAGAAAGAAACAAAAGTCATCCAAACAGGAAAAGAAATTAAACAATCTCTCTTTGCCAATGCTGTGATTCTACACATAGAAAATCCTAAAGTCTGCATCAGAAGGCTCTTTGAACTGACAAGTGAATTCAGTAAAGTTTCAAGAAATAAAAACATTGTAGGAAAATAAGTAGCATTTTTATGAACCAAAATCATTGCAGCTAATAACCAAATCAAGAACACAATCCAATTTACAATAGCCACAAAGAAAATGAAATACCTAGGAATTCATCCAATCAAGGGGGTCAAAGACCACTACAAGGAGAAGTACAAGACACTGTTGAAAGAAATCAGAGATGACACATAAATGGAAAAATATCCATGCTCATGGATTGGAAGAATCAATATTGTTAAAATGGATATACTGCCTAAAGCAATTTACAGATTCAATGTTATTCCTATCAAAATACCAATGTCATTTTTTAAATAATTAGAATGAAACCTATTATAAAATTCATCTGGAACCACAAAAGAGCTTGAATAGCCAAAGCAATCCTAAGCAAAAAGAAAAGCCAGAGGTATCACATTGCCAGACTTCAAACTGTACTATAAGACTACAGTGATCAAAACAGTGTGGTACTGATACAAAAACAGACACACAGACCAGTGGAAGAGAATACAGCACCCAGAACTAAATTTGCCCACTTACAACTATGTGACCTTTGAAGAAGCTGACAAAAACAAGCAATGGAAAAAAAATCCCTATTCAATAAATTGTGCTGTGGTAATTGGCTAGCCATATACAGAAGATTGAAATTGGACCCCTGCCTCTCAACATAGATGAAAATTAACTCAAGATAGATTAAAGATTTACGAGTAAGACCTAAAACTATAATAATACTAGAAGAAAATCTAAGAAGTACCCTTTTTGATATAGGCTTTGGCAAATGGATGACTGAGTTCCCAAAAGCACTTGCAACAAAAACAAAAATTGACAGGTGGGATCTAATTAAACTAAAGAGCTTCTGCCTACCAAAGGAAACTATCAACAGAGTAATCAGACAACTTAAAGAATGGGAGAAAATATTTGCAAACTATGCTTCTGATAAAGGTCTAATATCCAGCATCTGTAAGGAATTTAAACAAATCTACAAGCAAAAAATCCAAAAAATCCACCTAAAAAATGGGCAAAGGACATGAACAGACATTTCTCAAAAGGTGACGTAACAAGCAGACAAGAAACATTAAAAATTGCTAAACTTCACTAATCATCACATAAATTCAAATGCAAAAACCACAATGAAATATCGTCTCACACCAGTCAGAATGGCAATTATTAAAACTTACAAAAAACAACAGATGTTGAGAAGTCTGTGGAGAAATGGGAACACTTATACATTGTAGGTGGGAATGCAAACTAGTTCAGCCACTGTGGAGAGCAGTTTGGAGATTCTTCAAACAACTTAAAATAGAACTACCATTTGACCCAGCAATCCCACTATTGAGTATATATACCCAAGGGAAAATAACTTATTTTATCTAAGAGACACATGCACCCGTATGTTCATTGCAGCACTATTCACAATACCAAAGCAATAGAATTAACCTAGGTGTCCATCAGTAGAGAAATGGGTAAAGAAAATATGGTATGTATACATCACAAAAAACAATGCAGCCATAAAAATGAACAAAGTCATGTTCTTTGTGGCAACATGAATGGAGCTGGAGACCATTATCCTAAGTGACCTAATAGAAGAACAGAAAGCCACATACCACATCTTCTCACTTATAGATGGTAGCTAAACATTGAATACATGTTAAGATAGGAACAATAGACATTGGGGACCACTAGATTGGGGAGGAAAGGTAGGGGTTGTGGGCTGAAGAACTACCTGTTGGGTACTGTGTTTACTGCCTGGGTGGTAGGATCACTGGGACTCCAAGCCTCAGCATCACACAATTACTCATGTAACAGTCTTTCATTAACCTATAATAAAAGTTGGAATTAATTTAAAAAACAAAACAACTACACTGTTTCATTGCTCTAGATTTCTTTTTGTCTCCATTTAATTATGGAGAGACTTGCAGAGACAGAAATGACTGTCACGTGTTCTTATACACACAAAGCCCTAGAAACAGGAGCCACAGCACATCATGCACTGGGGCCATATGGGGAAGTACCAGAGTCAGTGAAAGCAAAAGGAGCAAGACTAAAGCATGAGCCAGAGCCTTTAATATGGTTTTCCTTGGAAGGAATGAGTGAGACAGTGTAAGCAGCTGAGCAGGTTTAAGACTGGGTAGTGTGAGTACTTTTTGTGTAATTTAGTCCCTAGTGTTCCAGCACCTGATTCTGGGGTGATGAAAGCAGAGGGATAATGTCCCAGACCACAGGAGCCATATAATAAGAGTCAAGTGAGGGTGTGGATTCTGGATTGGTTGGTTTGCATATAAATAACATGCTCATAGGCAAGTTGTTTAGTATTTCTAGAAATTAGCTAACCCTAGGAGGAGCACTCTGTCTTGAAACCCATATGGTCTCACGATGTCAAAGCAAAACAAAAACAATAACCATGATTAATACAGCAAGATGGAATAAGCTATATATTGCCTTAAGGAAGAAGTTACTTGGCTCTCTATGGCTGATCGTCATAACCTGAAAGATTTGTTCTCTTGACTTGAGTTGGACAACTGGGGTTTTATTTCTGAAGCATTTTTTAGGAACTACTCATTGTTCTTGTTTTTGTCATAGTAGTCATGATGCTGGCCAATTGCATTCAACTCAGTCTTAACTTCCTTTTTATAGCAGCCCTCTCACCAGATGATTGCCCTTACTACAAAACTGCAAAAAGTTCAAGAACATCTCATAATATGGTTGACAATAGAGACAACTAAACAGTCTCTAAGTCATGAAGATTTGAATCTCTAAACTTCCCTGAATTGGCTTGGTCAATGCCTCACAAGCTAGTTAGTGACAAAATGGGAGGAGGAGTAGCCAGACCATATATAAGAATAGAGCTCTGACCCACATCTTTGTAGCAACCAGCCTGGGAAGCCAAACCACAGCCTCTGCATCAACCAGCCCCAAATGAATAGGATTTAGTTAATGATTGCCAGGTTCCCTATTTTTGCCCCCGCTGCCAACTCAGGACCCATCAGAGAAAGTCAAGTATGCTTTCTGACTGATCACATAAGATGCTCCATTTCCCCTTATTTATTTAGTCCATCTTCAGCTTTCCCATACAACCTTAAAGCAGAACATATCCAAAAGCTTTCCTTTTCCAAGTACAAAACTTTCCTATTCCTCAGCCTTTCTTTGAGTCTCTGCAAAACATATATGATGACAGCTGACTTTCTTGTTATAAAAAGTCTGAATAAATATAGATTCTCTCTGTTATTATTAGGTGTTATTTATTTCCACAATCTACAAAAAATCATCAGGCAGGGTACTATTTAAAGATGCAATATTGAAAAATTCCACATAAAATCGGGAAAAAAGAAATAATGTTCATCTCACTACTATTCTTCTACACATTACTGTAAGCACTAACCATTATAAAAAGAAGAAAAATAAAGGGCATAATGATTGAATAGGAAAAACAAAACTGTCTTTACTTGAAAATGAGATGATTATGGAAAAAAACCTAAGGAATACATTTCAAAAGCTACTAGAACCAAATAATATATATATATGAAATTTATAGCAAACAAGGTTAATATATAAAAGTGCATGTTGAGTGTTCCTTATCCAGATATCTGAAATCTGAAATGCTCTAAAAGCTGAAACTTTTTGAGAGCTGACGTGATGCTCAAGGAAATGTTCACTTAAGCATTACAGATTTTGGATTTCTGGATTAGCACTACTGAATTTGTAAGTATAATGTAGATATTCTGAAATCTGAAAATAATTTGAAATCTGAAATACCTCTGGTCCCAAGCATTTTTTAACTCACTATATGTGCTCATTTTTTAAAACAAATACCTATTAAGCAGACACTATGAACAAAAACTGTGAAAACATTGGAAATACATAAGTAAGCAAGGCAGAAGGGCCTCTTGTATTAAAAATAAATGAAGGAGGACACTAGTTAAAGTGGTAAGGACAGATTTTAATCATTTAATAATAATGATTGCAACATGGAACATGGAAAAGAGTGCAGCATGAGTTGAATTCAACTTCAATTTGTATATTGGCAACTGATTGTTTTATTTTATTTTAGATTCTAGGGGTACATCTGAACGTTTGTCACATGGGTATACTGTGTGATGCTGAATATTGAACTTCTAATGATCTCATCGCCCATGTAGTGAACATAAGACCCAACAGACAGTTTTTCAACAGTTGGCCATCTCCCTCTCTCTTCCCTTTTGGAATCTCCAGTGTTTATGGTTCCCATCTTTGTGTTTTTGGGTACCAAATGTTTACCTCCTACTTATAAGTGAAAACGTGGTATTTAGTTTGCTGTTTTTGCGTTAATTCAACAAGCATTTTGGATAAGCAGTTCTTAACCGGTAAAATGTGTTGTTGCATACTAATAATGAATCATTAAAACATAATAATAAATTCTATTCACAATAGAATAATCACAAGCATATAATTCTTAGGAATAAAGGCAACAAAATATGCGTAGGACTTTTATCTAGAAGCTAAAAGTATTATAGAGAAATTTTAAGAAAAAATAGAAAACGTAGATCTATACATGTTCTTATTGATATGTTATTTATATTAAGATATCCATTCACCTTATATTGATCTACAAATGTATTAGAACTCTGATGAAAATCACATCAGATTTTACTGCAAAATAAAAATAAACAATGTGATGTCAAGATGTATATACATATGCAGAAATACAAAGGAACATAGGTAATTTAACCAATCTTGGAAAAGAATATAATCGAAGAAGTAACATTAAATTATGTTAAGATTTTTAAAGCTGCATGTTAAAAAATGGAGCATCCATAAATATGTTCATGTTTAACATAGATGATGAACTGATTTTCTATGAAGACAAAGGACAATAGAAAACACATATTTTTACAACAAATCTGAAACAACTAGATAAATTTATGAAAATCAAATTAATTTTTTTATTTCTAACTTTTTCTGTTGCCCAGGCTGGAGTGGTGCAATCATAGCTCACTGCAGCCTCGAACTCCTGGGCTCAAGAAATCCTCCTTCTTCAGTCTCCTAATGCATTGGGGTTACAAATGTGAGTCATCATGCTTAGCCTAACGTCAATGTTTATCCCATATCATTTACAAATTTGTGATGAATCCAATTTGAGATGCTCATAAACATAAATATGAAACATAAATATAAAAACTAATACTATAAAGCATATAAGAGAACAATCTTGCATCTTAGGGAGGCAAAATATTACATCTTTAGGGAGGCAAAAATATTTCAGACAAAACAAACAGAAAATGTAGCCGTAAAGGAAAAAATTATATAAATAGGGCTTCCTCAAAATAAGATTTTCTACTCATCAAAAGAAAGCATTGAAAAAAATTAAAAGGCAGGACACAGAATCAGAGGAATTATTTTTAATACATACAAATGACTTAGAAGATCTTAATAAGTAATACTATTCAGTAATAAAATGTCTAACAGCCTCTCCCCAAATAGGCATGGGTCTTGAATATCTTACAAAGGAAGATATGCAATGTCACATGAACAGGCATTGGACATCATTATTCATTAGGAATATGCAAATATACATGACAATGACAGCCATTGCACATTCACTAGAAATTATTTAAAGAAATTTTAAAATACTGACAATACCAAAAATTATAGATATGTAGCAACTGGAAGTCTTTTTGTTTCTTAAGAGTGTAAAATGGGGCAAACACTCCAGAGAACAGTTAATTATTTTCTTATAAAGTTTAAAATATATTTTTCTTTGACCCAGTAAGTTTTTTCTCTGTTATGTACACAAAAGAAATAATAACTGATGCCACAATAAAGATTTATTCAAAACTTATTAGAATGGTTTTATTCTTAAAACTAAACCTTGAAACAACCCAAACAACCTTCAATAAAGGAATGGATACACGAATTGTATATATTCATACAGTGGACACTACAGTACTCAGAATTAACAACAACAACAACAAATCAGATATTGACGTGTAACAAAATGTCTGGGCCTCTATAAAATATTATATTGAATAAAATAAAAAAGTTGAATATCTATTCTTACTATGTTGAACAAATTTAAAAAAAAAATTACATGGCATAAAGTTCCATTTATATGACATTCCAATAGAGGCAAAACTAATCCATGGTTATGAAAATAAGAATGGATTAAAGATTTGATGTGTGAATGAGATTTAAGTGGAAAGGCATGAAGGAATTTTTGAGGTGAGGAAAATGCCTGTAGCTTGAATCGGTATTGATTATATGGGTCTTTGTATTTGTCCAAAGTTATTGAATTGTAAACTTTAGATCTGTGCATTTCACAGTTAAAAAAAATTTACCTCACCAGTGAAACTCTGTCTACCTAAAGTCTGCAGAAAGCATAACTCAAGAATTTAACATAAGGTCCCCTAATCACATGAAGGTAAGAAACAGCCATCTTTTAAACATTTAAAAAGTCAGGGGAATAAAAATCCAGGAGTTTTTTTTTTTTTTTTTGAATAACTATTAAACTTATGCCAGTGAAAGAAAATAAAATTAATTTTCACAAAAGTTGATATACATGACTGAGGATTAAATCTATATTGATATTGTTGAGATTAAAATACAACGCAATTTTAATAAACATTTAAAACATGGACATGGAGTCCCTAACAATTTGTTGATAGGGGAGAGGATAATATAAAAATTAATTTTATGAATCCCACATAAGTACTTGTTAAAAACATATGCCTCTGTTCTTTTTATTTAGGAATCACTCACAGAAAGCACACATTCTTTGCTTCTGCACTAACTCTGGAATTCAATATTAGAAGGCTCAACTGCCATGAATATAAATCAAATTCATCTGCATCCCCTATATCAGACTAAATGTGTTTGTTTCTCACTATTCTGCTATATTCCTTGTATTAATTTTAATAGAATCAAAACTGAGATATGGAAGAGGATGTTATATATTGAACACCTTTTCTTCCATCTAGCGTACCCAATATTTGCCGCGTAGGCCAGAAATATAATAATTAGAAATGCGTCTTTATTTGGGGTCCTTACTTCATTCACAATTCTAGATAGTCTTCTAGTTATGACAAAGTCTAAGAATTTTATTTTTAAATAAATTATTATCATATTTTTCTGTTACCATTTTTTGGTTGGTTTTCCATGCAGTTTGTGCCTACTTCCAGGAGGAAGACACCTACACACATTTACTCTTCTCTACTTTCTTTGCAAATTTGAATATGAAAAAGAGAGCCAGGAATTGCCAAAAGCTGGTTACTCCAAGACCCTAGGCATTCTGTCAAAATCTAACTTGGATGATCATGTAAAATACTCATCATTTTATTAATATCAGTATGTTCATTCAAATGGTAACAAGATTTTCACTTGATTTCTAAATCATTGATCTTAAGTGAAAAATATCAAAATAGAGGACTTCACAAATATTATCATTTAGAACATCCTCACTTTAAACAATCTAAAGTTATTTTTAATGTTGAATCAATCATACTCTGACCTTCTCCATAGGAAAGGAAAATGTAAATATCCCAGACAGCAGAGAGCAAACTGTCATAAAAATAAAACTGTACTTTCAAATGGCTGTAGTCCACAGCACAGCTCTAACCCAAATTGTCATTTCAGCTGCTTCACATTATTAGAAAATACTTACCTTCTAGCTTTGAACATGAAAGAAAAGTACTCTTAGTCTATCAGCTTCCCTAACTAGGAGATTCACGTATTTGTTGGGGTCATATAAAGAAACTGATAGTGCAATTTAATAAGGATAATGCAGAGAAGGTTTGGAGATTCTTTGCAAAGCTGTTGATGGGATGAGAAAGAACACAAGAGACTGCAGTAACCTTTGGTTAGAGTGATTTTTATCACCCCTAGTTTGAAAGGGCCAGTGGCAAAACAAGTTTACTAACTTTAGGATAAAGTAGACTCATCAGGAAAAGAGCAACCACCTAAGCTTAAGGGACAAAGCCAATCACCCGTGGGAAGCCAGTGTTAAAAATACTTGATCTTGCTCTCTGCTTTCCTGAGAATACAAATCATTCACTTTAACTCATTGAATTCACTCAGCAGTCAGAAGAAAAGGAAGCCTCTTGTTGGAATTCATACTAAGAAGATCAGAAAGTGTAGTGGAAAAGAGAGGACTAGAACTGCAGTGCAAGTAGAAGTCAGTGTCCAAAAAGAAGTGTATTTGTATTGTTCATTTGACCTCATTTATTTTAGTATGCAAGCGTGTGCTTAAAAATATTTCAGCCTTCTTTTTACTATATATGCAACTCGTCATTATTTATTGAGAGATTATATATCCATCATTACTTCAATGATCTCATTTTTAGCTTTCCTCTTCTTTATTAATGGATGCAGTAACTTCTGGCATTCCCCTGAGAATATTAATTCTACTTATTTGGAAGTACTCTTTTTATTGCTCTCTGCTGTCTTTCTTTTGTATTTTATACATCTTTCATTTGCTTTATGTTATTTTAAATCTTACCCTATGCACTTACAATGATGGCACTTCTCTGAATGACTGTTGATTTTCTTCCTTTCTTTCTTTTTTTCATGTTGTCTACATTTTTTTTCAAGGTGAGTTTCTGCTAGACTGTTATTACTGAGCAATCCTTTGGTGGAGAAGGAGGTTCATGCTGCTACAGGCCACAATTTGCCTCATTTGCAGTCAGATCAGGCTTTTTGTCAGAGAGAGGACATGCCCATTAGGCAATATGTATTCAGATATTTCCAACTGATTGCTGCCTTTTCTTTCTGATTCAAATTCCCATTCTCAATATATTTACCTAATGTATGCCTCCCTTTTGCCTTTTTAAGCAAAACTAAAAAATCAATACCCTTGAAAAAATTGATTAATTTGGCTAACTTAAATTTAAAGTCTTCACTTCTAGCAAAATAGTTTTACTACATGTTTTTTACTATGAGAAAATATGTAAACTATGTATACCAAAGCGAATCTATAAATAATTTAGAAAAATAAAAATATTTCAATAGAAAAGTGGGAAAATGTAAAAATAGGTACTTACTGGAAGAATCAAGAGATTAGTTCTAAAGACCTTAATTATTTATTTAAACTAATTTAATTAAAATTTTAAAAATAATTAAATTTTTCAATAATCAAGTAAAACAAATTAAACAATAGAACCTTTTATTTTGAGATGCAAAAGCATGAATCAAAGACATCTGTAAAGCTTAAATGTATTCAGATTGTAAAGCTAACCCATGTAAACCAAACTAGGCCAGGAATTAGACTATATTAGTGCCCCAGACTCCCCCAAGTGTCCCTTCCTAAAAGAAGCTCCTCTCACCCTAAGTTTTATGTATAATTTTTTTGCTGTGCTTCAAAAAGGTATAGCATGTATGCATCTCTGAACAACATACCTTAGTTTTTTTTGGCCTGCTTTGATAATTACTATGAAATCCTCTTTCTGTATTATTTTGTGCCGCACTCCTTTTGTTCAACATATGTTTATGAGTGACAGCCCTGTTGTTGCAAGCAGTTGTAATTTATTTATTTTCACTGCTCTATAATATTTGATTGTTTATATAGATGAGAATTTTATATTTTATTCCTTATATACATTTGTGTTATTTTAAAGTTTGGGTGCTTAGGAGCAAAGTCAATATGAAAATACTTGGACATATGCTCTCAGAATTATATGCATAAGTTTATCTACAACATATAACTATCCAAGGAATTTTAGGAGCAAACATATGTGGATACTTATTTAATCACAGACTAACTTTTTTTCAAATCAGTTGTATCAATTTATACTTCTTCCTGTGGTACCTAAGATTTCATAAAATTATACTTTCAATCCATGGGTTTAGCAAAATAATTCAAAGTTTAATAATATCAAACTGACATCTATAATTTAAGACCACTTTAGATGAAAATTTTTGATATCTATTAAATTTTACAATGTGAATAACTTATAAACACAATTTTCCTTAACTCATCATCTGTCTTACGAAATACTAACATATGTGCAATAAAATGCAATAGGATGTCAATTACAGCTTTTTAAAAATAGTCAAAAGCCCATTAAATAGATTAAATGTCCACCAATAGAGAAATGGCTAAGTAAATATGACATATCTAAGAGTTAAAGAAATGATAAAGATTAACATGTGTTGAATCACTAAGATTTCCAATACATATTAAATTGAAAAATAAAAACACATTATTGTGGTTAAAAATACACCAAGTATTAGATTATCAAATCAGACTCACATGCATTGGAGATCTTATGCAAACTTAACTAATAATTTTATGGATAAAAATTATTGTGAGGTACAGGTGGAGCAAGGTAAGGTCAGATAGCACTGTGAGAGTCCCTGGGTCCTTTCCTCCCACATCAGATATGCTTTGAACAAGGATAATAGATGATGATTCTGAGTAAGATGTGCGGTCATCTCACTTACACAGAGGAGATATTTAGATCACAAAATATCTCATTTTGTCTTTAGATGGTCCAGGAAACTATGCCCCATCAGTCAAAGAGATTTAGGTTTTATTATAAACAATCCTAGAAAAGAAATCACAGCACATACATTCTTCTAAAAGCATTCTGTAGGTAAGATATTCCTTCCTGGAAACTTCTTAGTTTGTTTGCCAAGAGGTTAGCCAGTTATATGGTTACCAAAAAACCTGCCTTCTTTGTCTCCAGCATGTTTCTTATTAAAGAGAATGAATGAATTGCAGAACTATTGTTTGCACATTTACTTTTAAATGGTTTATCAGTAAAATATGTGAGAATACATTTTTAAAATGAACTTATGTGATTGCTTTGGAAAACGTCTGGAAATACGCAAACCACACTGATAATAATGGCCTTCTGGGGATGAACCAACACACAATAGATTTACTGGTAATCGTTTGATTTTTTCAAAAGTACTACATTCCTGTATAATTTGCATGATTAAAATGTATTTAATATAATTTCCACCCGTGATAATTTTCTTTTGTATAAATAGGACATTGCTCTTGCTATTAGCAGCTATATACTGTAATATTTCTAGTTGAACCACAGGGTTTAGCAGACTTCAGCCCATACACTGAACCTGTCCTATTGCCTGTTTTTGTACAACCTGCAGCTAAGAATGTTTTTATATTTTTTGAATAATACAAAAATATCAACAGAAGAATAATAGTCCGTAACACAAAATTAACAAAATTTAACATTTGTGTCTATGAATAAATTTGATAATATTGTAGCCACAGCCATTTGTTTGCATATTGTCTACTTTCTTGTTACAACAGGGTTTAGCAGTTGTGACAGAGACTTCTACAATGTTCCCAAAGCCTAAAATATTTACTGTCTTACCCTTTATAGAAATAAATACTTTGCTGACACTGTGACTCATAATAATGTTTGCAACTACTTTTTGAATAAGCTCAGAAGTTTACAGACACACACTCCTAAAATATTTGTTATATTGCTCTTTATAGAAATAATTTGCTTATCCCTCTGAATTATAGTGATGTATACAACTGATTTTTGAATAAGTTAAAAAATTTAGCTGGGGCGGTGCCTCACACCTGTAATCCCAGCACTTTGGGAGGCTGAGGCGGGCAGATCACCTGAGATCAGGAGTTCAAGACCAGCCTGACCAATGTGGAGAAACCCAGTCTCTACTAAAAATACAAAATTAGCTGGGTGTGGTGGTGCATGCCTGTAATCTCAGCTACTCGGGAGGCTGAGGCAGGAGAATCGCTTGAACCTGGGAGGCGGAGGTTACAGTGAGCCGAGATTGCACCATTGCACTCCAGCCTGGGCAACAAGAGTGAAACTCAGTCTCAAAAAAAACAAAAACAAAAATCTTTACACACACACACAAACATGGATTATGGATTGAGTTGCATGTATTTGAATATTAGTTTTGTTATTCTTGCAACTTATTAGGGGGTTTGACAATTTTTCTAAATTACAATTGGGTGAAATTTTTTGCAATTGACAAATTGCTAGATAACATAATCTAGCTCATATTATATGATAACTTTAGATGTTAAATCAGTAATAAGCCTTATGAAGATCTATGTTTCTAGGAAATAATTACTTCAACAAGAAGGGAAAGTAAAGACAGAAGGTAAAACAAAATATAAGACGAAATAAAATAAAGATGGGAATTGAATGCCATAGAAGTGTGGAAGTTGGAGGGAAAGTTTCTAAAATTATTTGGATAAAAAGGAAGCCATATATTTTACTGAATCTTCTAGATGGGTTTTAATTCTGTATCCTTTCATACTCATGTACTATGCCATTTTTTTCAACTTTTCATTCCACTTGTACTTCCTAACTTATGATGAATTTACCTATATAGAGTCCTTTTATCATTTAGACTAAAATTGTATTTATTTGAAGGTAAGAACGGTCATATAATTCTTAGTTGTTTTCAGAATTGAAAACATGGTTGAGGCCAGGCACGGTGTCTCTCATCTGTAATCCTAGCACTTTGAGAGGCCGAGGCGGGGGGACTACGAGATCAGGAGTTCAATACCAGCCTGACCAACATGGAGAAACGCGGTCTTTACTAAAAATACAAAATTAGCTGGGCATGGTAGTGCACACCTGTAATCCCAGCTATTTGGGAGGCTGAGTAAGGAGAATCGCTTGAACCCTGGAGGCAGAGGTTGCAGTGAGCCGAGATCACGCCATTGCACTCCAGCCTGGGCAACAAGAGCAAAACTCATCTCAAAAGAAAAAAAAAAAAAGAAAACATGGTTGAAAGTCAATATCCATGTGATAAATTGAGTTAGAATGCCAATGAGAGCTTAGCTAATATAAAGGTGATGGAATTCACTATCAAAACTTTTCAGAGACTTAGAAAAATATGGAAAATTAGAGAAAATGTAACAGAATGAGGCTTGAAATCAAGATAATTAAACTGCAAACTTTAAGAAGGCAGGAAAGATATCCTTTACTTAGTTTGTCTTGTCCAACTAATGGTTAGTTGAATGCCATGCACATAACGCATCCCTCTGAGTACTTATTGAATAAATGTAGAATGTCATTCTGGAATAAATTGAGGCAAGAAACTAGAGGGATAGCAGTGTGAAAAGTGAGATTAATTTATTTGGTATAGAGTCAGTAAATTTAAGTGGGCCATTTGAAACAACAAGCTTAAAAGAAAACCAAATAAGCATTTTCAATGCATAGAAATGCAACCATTTTTCTCCTTCTGTACTTTATCCATTGAAACATTGCTTGAAAAAAAATATAACTTTCAGTCTTGCTTTTTTATCTCCACCAAACTCAGATAATTTTGGTCGTTGATGACCTTTCTAAGCTAATTCCTATTTTAGAATGCTATGGACAAATGAATCTCAAAACTTCTTTTAACCAATTTATGTTATTCCATTTCCTAAGGAATAGAAACTTTTTACCTCCAACCCAGGGGAGCTATGAAACAAACTCCCCATTTATTTCCAATCTAAACACATTTGATAAAACAGGCAGAGGAATTTTTTATCAGATCTGTATTTTAAATTTTCATGACTGTTGTTCAAGAGTTTCCATTCTTCTTCATAAATATGTAGAGGCTTAAAATTCTTTTCTGAAAAATAAACTGCTACTTTAAATGATTTTAACTCATTTTTATAATACCTTTTTTTTATTCTCTGATGATCTCTTGCTGTTTTTCTTTCTCTAGAAATGTTCTAAGAATAAATTAGCTGATATACTAAGAAAGGTTCACAAAATGAGTCCTTCACCTATACAGCACCTCTTCAAAATAACAGAGAGATTACAAATCCAATGTATTTGAACTCTGAGTTGTCTATATGTGTAGTGTTAAAAAATGTAGCTGTCAGTTTTAACAGCTTTTCCCCTGAGATTTCAGTGGCTAGCTAATGATCTCTTTTAAGGATTAGGACAATTTCTAGATAGTGAAATGGCAGGAAAACTTATCAAATACATATTTTTCCATTACAGTATTCTGAGTACTGTAAAGTCTTACTCAATGTGTATCACTTTTAATTTTTAGGATACATAGAAATATTTGCTAGTAGAAATAAATGGCAAGTGTGTACTTGAAGATGGTTTAGAAAGATGCTTATCTCTTTTAATTTGAATTGCTACTGTAAATGTCATCACATGTATTTCAGTATTGTCTATGCCAACTTTGTACCTGAAAAACAGTATTATGAATTGGACATTATATTCCATCTTCATAAATTAAAAAAGAAACATAATAACTAGCGAAGTGGAATGAGGAAGGTGTGGGGAGACACAGAATTTTTCAAAAGTAGTAACAAATTCAAGCATGTATTAGCTTAATATATCATAACTTAAATGATTTAAATTAGGTATATGTTTATACCAATAAGTTTTAAATTCTTAATTCTAACCTCATCAAGTACCAACAAAGAATGACCTTCCATATTAATACACTTTGGGAATTAAGATAAAGTATATGTAATTAAATCATCAAACTCCTTTTGTTGTTTAGCAGGTAGTTTGATATAATAAGAGAAATTGTGTTCTCATTATATATTTGTCACAATGAATGAATGTAAAACCTTAATCAGGCTATCTGACTTCTTTCAGTGACATTACCCTTTTTGCAACCAACACATCAAATTAGTAATATTTATCCTACAAAAATAATGTGAAGATAAATGAGATAACATATATAATAGTCACAAATACTTATTGAATAAAGCTGTTTTTATTTATATATTTCTATGTACTTACTAGATATGTTCTTATTAAATATTTTATTATGGTATATGTCAAGTCTTTTACTTCTTTTTTTATACTTATTATATTATAGAACTCACCATCCAATAAAATTGTAATACAATTTTCTTGATTTACTAATCCTAGGTGAAAATATATATATATATATATATATATATATATATATATATATATATATGTTGTCTTCTGTTTGAATTATGCTGAGTTGATGGCATTTTCAATAATCTCTCTGATTCTTCCTTTTCCTGTTTAAATTACTCTCATTCTCATTGTGGCCTAGATTTCTTTTTCCCTAATATTGCCTTCAGAAGGCTAAGTTTCTAATATAATAACAATTTGAGTCTTTACCACTTCTCTCTAGAATCGTGATTTAGACTAGGTTATTAGAGTAAACAATATGATTCCAAATTTTTTCTTTTTTTTAATGGGCTAGCATCCAAAAAGCTTAAGAATTCTGGGGGGAAATGACATAATTAAGCTAGATTATTTTAATTTAAATTCAGAATTAAAAATCATTTTCAATAGCTTCTTTGTCTTAATTTAACAAGCTTTTGTTGAAGATTGATTATATTTTGAATTCTATTTTTTCTTTTATTTTTAGTTGGCACATAATTATACGTATTTATGGGATACAGAGTGATATTTTGATACATGTATATAATATGAAATAATCTAATCAGAGTAATTAGCATATCTATCACCTTGTACATTTGTCATTTCCTTGTGATGTGAATATTCAGAATTCTGTCTGATAGGTTTTTAAAAAAATTCACTAAATTATTGTTAACTTAATTCACCCTCCAGTGCTACAGAACACTAGAGCTATTCCTCCCTTCTAGCTACAACTTTGTTACAAAGTTAACTTTGCTTACCAACCTCTTTCCATCCTCTTCTTATTCCCATCCTTTCCAGCCTCTGATAACTACAATTCTACTTGTTACTTTTATAAGCTCATTTTTAGCTCCCACATATAAGTGAGAACATGTGGTTTTTCTCTCTCTGTGCCTGTCTTATTTCACTTAACATAATGTCCTCCAGGCTCATCCACGTTGTAACTAATAACATGATTTCAATTCATTACAAAACTTAAAAGGATACTCAACAGTGCCAAACATTCTATTTTAGTTTCCCAGTGCATTCACTCCCACAGCATTCATAACAATAACCTTCTACAAAGTTACCTCATGTCTTATGCTAAATTGATGAGATCTCCCAATATTAAGTAAATTCCGTCCCTTAGCTCTCCCTCTCATTTTAGTATTATCATTCTCATTAATGAATAATTCCCTTTTTGTTAAAAGTTTACATTGACTTTCCATTGTCCTTCAGTTATCAACTTACTTTGTATTCTTTCTTTGAAAGAAATCAATCAAACAATAGACAGTCTCCTTCAATATTTCCTGTACTGTCTTCAACCCACTTAGCTGAGGACTTTCTTTTTTCTCTACTTACTCACTTTTTCCCCTGAGTGTTCTCAAGCATTTTCATGGGTTTAAAGGCCAGTTACATGATAGCATCTCAGAATATTTCCAATTTTGGTAACTTCTCTGAGTTAGAGCTTTGCATAGTCATCTACTTACTTAATATCAAATGTGGATTGTTTTATAGACAACTGAAATTCATAATGTTTTAAGTAGAGTTTTGTTATTTTCTCTGCTTCCCAGTTTGTGTGTGTTTGTTTACTTCAGCTGGTGTTCCCATTGATTTTATCTTATCTAATACACCAAAGCCCTATCAGTAGCTCTTTTCTTCAAACTTGCACATATCTTAAATATGTATTTCATTATTTTGAACAAGGTCTCCACCTTCTTGTCCTTTCACTTTAATAGTTTTCTAATTCATTTCCTTGTGTTTATTCTTGTCCCTGTAAAAATAATTCTTGGTTTAAGAGGCAGAGATATATATGTATTATAAACACAGGGAAACAAATTAGATATAAACCAATTACTTTAAACCAATGTAATAATAATAATATGTATTACATTTTTTTCTATTTTTTTATTTCTTCTTTTTCTTTTTTATTTTTTGTAATGTAAGCAAGATTCTTTCCCTCCTCTGCCTTAAATCCTTTAGTTACTTGTGGAGTACAATTACAAATCTCCAGGATGCTAAAGCTCTGCTCTGCTGTCTACAACCACAGGCACCATTCAAGACCCTCACTCCTAATGAGACAGGGCTCTTTCCACTCTTGAAACACAGTTTTTCCCCATGTCAGGGTTTTGCACAAGGTAACATCTTGTCTTTGAAGCTTCATAGTTTGGCTTGTTAATCAAATGGTTCCTTTTCCATATTTAAGTCATCACTTTACATTTCATTTTCTTGGAAAGGTCTTCGCATGACTCCAGGCTATCACCAGTTATGTGCTATCATAGAACATGGTTTATCCAGAAATAGTGATAACTTTCATCACTATTGATCATTCTTTGGTTTTCTTTACATTTATTTTATATCTTAAACACTGTAATATAAAAGACCTGAGGGATGGACCATGAATTTCATATTTAGCACAATACTTCAGAAGATCCATAGTATCCTTTTTCTTTTTTATTCATTTTATTTTAAAATTTTCATTTTGAACTACTTTAAAGCTTACAAAAATATATTTTAAAAAATCAAGAATTCCTATATATTCTTCACCCAGCTTCTTGACTGCTAACACCATGTCTAAGAGTACAGTTACTCACATTAGGAAATTGATATGGAATTAGTTACTTACCTACAGACCTTATTTACATATTTTGTTCATGGTTCCACTAATGTTTTTTAACTAGGATCAAAATCAGGGTCACATATTGCATTTATCTGCTACATTTCTTTAGTTTTCTTTACTCGGGTGCAGTGGCTCATGCCTGTAATCCCAGCACTTTGGGAGGCCGAGGCAGGCGGATCATGAGGACAGGAGATGGAGAACATCGTAGCTAAAACGGTGAAACTCCGTCTCTACTAAAAATACAAAAAATTAGCTGGCGTGGTGGCGGGCACCTGTAGTCCCAGCTACTTGGGAGGCTGAGGCAGGAAAATGGCGTGAACCCAGGAGGCGGAGCTTGCAGTGAGCAGAGATCACGCTTCTGCACTCCAGCCTTGGCAACAGTGCAAGACTCCATCTCAAAAAAAAAAAATGTTAAAAAAGAAAATTCAGCTTTTCTTTTTGTCTTTCATGCCCTTGATACTTGTTTTTTGTAGATTATTCTGAAGTTTGATTTTTTTCTAATATTTCTTCATGGTTAAATTCACATAATATATTTTGGCAAGAATGCCACAATGCCGAGGTTGTCCTTCTCAGTGCATCATATCAGGAGGCACATGATATCATTGTGTCCTAATACTGTTGACGTTAACTCTGATCACTTGAATAAGATATTGTCTGCCACATTTCTCCACTTCAAAGTTACCATTTTTAAAATCAGTATTTTGTTGAGAGATACTTGGAGATTATGTAAATATCTTGTTTCTCATAATTGTATCCACTAATTTTAGCAGACTTGTCTGCAACAATTATATGGTATTTGCCAAGAAATGAGAATCTATTTCCACTATTCTTTCTATATTTATTGATTAGAATTCTACCATATGGAAAAGTTTTCCTTTGTCCCACTTTTCTTATTTATCCAATTATTTATTTATATTAGTGTGGATTCATGTGTATTTGGTTTAATTAATCTGAATAATCTATTACCATCATTATTTATTCCCTTGCTCAATTAATCTCAGTTTGGGTCACTGAGAGCCACTTCTAGTTAGCTCCTATGTTCTTTGGCATGTCTCCATCATTAGTTGAGACTTCCTTATATTCTTAACAACAACAGATGTCTCAGACCCATTTTGTTCTTTCTGCCCCATGCACCTAGAATCAGGCATTGATCCAAGGAGCTCTGTATCCTTTTAAAGAAGAAAAAAGTGAATCCAAGATTTGAATGCTAGATGTGCTGATTGCTATTAAAATGTTATTGCTTCTAGTGTTAGTGGTTAAAATTAAGAAATATACACACATTCGGCCGGGTGCTGTGGCTCACACCTGTAATCCCAGCACTTTGGGAGGCTGAGATGGGCGGATTATGAGGTCAGAAGATTGAGACCATCCTGGCTAACACGGTGAAACCCCGTCTCTACTAAAAATACAAAAAAATTAGCTGGGCGTGGTGGCAGGTGCCTGTAGTCCCAGCTACTTGGGAGACTGAGGCAGGAGAATGGCATGAATCCAGGAGGCAGAGCTTGCAGGGAGCCGAGATCGGGCCACTGCACTCCAAGCTCGGCGACAGAGAAAGACTCCATCTCAAAAAATATATATATATACACATTCACACACAAACATGTGCGTCTAGGTCTATTTATATATCTACACATTCTTTTCAATTTCTATCTAACGTAGAAAAAAAGTAAACTTAAGTATATATTGATAGTTTTGATTCTGATTGAACACCATAAGTGTTATTCTAGTCTCCACTCCCCCTTATTTCTAAATTCTTTTTCTAAAACGGAATCACTTAGTTTTGTTTTAGTTAATATAATTAATATAATTATTTGCTTTTTATTTTTATTTTTTTGAATTTCAACTTTTAGATTTGAGGATATATGTGAGGGTTTGTTACAGAGTATACTGCATGATGCTGAGGTTTGGGGTATGACTGAACCCATCATCCAGGTAGTGAGCATAGAACCCAAGAGGTATTTTCTATGGCACTTTACACATTCTAGAAGACTGGTTGTTAATTAGCACAAGCACCTATAATAGTGCCTGATATATTTAGTACTCAAAATATATGTTAAATTAAAAACAAATGTATAAATTAATGGTTGAATATCATAATAATTACTCAAAATGTAACATAATTCCAAAGGAGAAAACTTTTTTCTAAAAAGGCTCTCTCAATTGCTCTTTCTGATTTACTATTTTCCCCAAATCTGTAGTTGCTTCATTATTGTTTGGAATTTTGCATTAGTTGTCAATAAACAAAAAATATGGATCATATCACAGCTCTTTCATTGCTTTCATTTCTTGAGATATATGAATGTATGTGATATCTTTGATGTCCTGTATTTTTTCTTTATTGCTTTTTGTTACTTAAGAACATCTAGAAAAGAAGATAAATATTAATCATGTCAGAAATTATCAAAGGTTGATTACAATAAAAATTTCTCTAATGTGATAACCACTCAAAAATCTTCCTTCTTCATCAAAACACAGTATTTTTAAAAAAATAGAGTGCTTCATTTTTATTTCACAGAAAATAAATGATAGCCAGAATATTATGAACTAGAGTCACATAGGATATTCTAATAATACTGCTTGTGAATGAAGTATTGAGGAGGTCTTAGGACCAAAGAATATTTGTTTAATAGTGTCAGAATTCATTTTAACACCATAAAAAGGATATGTATTTGTTCAATTTTCACTCACTGCACAAAGAATTAGATAAAAGAAGATTTTCAGTAATAGCATTCATTTTGAGTCTTACCAATCCTTTCAGTTTTGGTATAACAAAAAGGCTATTAGCTTTTACTCTGTTGTGTTGAATTTTGATGATTTCTGACAGTCTTCACTGAGATGCTCAAAGAGATGAGACTTGCCAGTCGAATAACTTAGATCTCATTAAATTTACCAGCAACACAAAAGCTATTTCTGCCTCTTAACTTTTTGATGTGTTGCCTTTTTCTAATCCTCTTCTCAGGACCTATTTAAAAGACAATAAAAATTTTGTTTTTGTGTGTTGAAAGATTTCTCCATTATCAAGAAAGTAGTCAGTTCTTAACTTTAGAATGATTGCATATATAGATATGAAAAACAAGGAAACAATTATTAAGAAAACTAATCAAATTTTTTACTAACATTTAGTAATTTTAGCAAAATTATTGTGCATTGTATTTTGCAGCATTTATGCAGAGGATATACTAACCTGTTTAAATTTTTAGACACAAATAGTAGAAAATAGAACATCATCATTTTCAGGAGCAAGGAAGTAACCTGTGAAAAAGTGAATGCCTTTCTTCAAATAATATGCTAATGAAAGGCTGAGATATTAATGTCCAAATATTATAAAACGTTCATTTTAATATAATGTTTTACTTTATATTTATATTGTATTGTATAACAAAGAAATGTGAGTCTTGTTACACCTGAGAACTTGAACTGGCAATCTACATATTGTTGTTGAAACAATTTTAAATTAAACATACAATGAGAGGGAAAAATGATTCTGTTGCCTCAATTTTAAAAGGAATATTTTGAAGAAATAATTTTCCATATAATAGCTTGTTATGATCTTGCCTTTTAGCCTCCCTGGATAAAGAAATGCATACTTATAATAATTGAAGGAAGACAATTTTCCTTGTTTTCTGCAAATTAGAAATATATTAGGCTATTAAATACATAATTCAAAATATACAGAATAAAGGTATTATAGAACCTAAGAATTATATAAAGAATTATATACATAAAGTAATGAATACATATACAAATAGTATAAAAATACTAAAAATAGTATTTGCTTATTGATTAATTACTATGGGTATTATATAACTCTTAGTTTCTACATTGCCTTTCTATTCTTAGTTATTATAATAGGTATATTATAATTACTAATATGTATAAACTACTTATAGTTTATATGAATGTGTTATATGTACATGTATATTATAATAACTAATACCTATAAACTATTTACAATTATACATACTATAATAACTAATAAATATAAACTACTTATTGTCAAAACTGTTTTTAACTATTAAAAGATAAAGCACGCAGATATGTTTTCTTTACTAGGTATTCCCAGAAGCACTCATAAAACTCGGGGTTTTCATATAGCAGTGATTACAGACTTGCTATTTTTATTATTCCCATTTTATAGATTAAGAGCACAAGACTCATATTAGTGTTATTTAGCCATGTCATAGAGCCAGTTCCCAGATATTTTTTCCACTTGTTTTGTCATGAAGAATGAGAAGTAGAATCAGCATCAAGTTTGTGCTAAACAAGTACAATAATAAGAAGCACAGCAAATGCTGACTAGACTGTAAGAATATTTCTGCTTTTTGGCCACCCGAAAAAGATAAGATATATGAGGTGATCAAAGTGAATAATTATATAAACAAGAGGAATTAGAATATGAATAAGCCAGGAAAAATAGGAATAGGCCTAAAACACACACATACCCATTTCTTATTTAAACCTAAAGGGAGACAAATTCATTCAATCTATACATATTTATTTTGCTACCTCGATAGAGATAAATATCCTCTCTAAGAAAAATCCCGCTTTACTTAATATGTATCACATTTACCTAATAAATAACATATTACTAAAACAGAGAGCAACCAGTGTTTTACTCTTTTTTTTTTTTCGGAGATTTTTTGCTCTTGTTGCCCAAGTTGGAGTGCAATGGCATGATCCCGGCTCACTGCAACCTCCACCTCCCAGGTTCAAGCAATTCTCCTGCCTCAGCCTGCCAAGCAGCTGGGCTTACAGGCAGGCACCAACATGCCTGGCTAATTTTTGTGGGTTTTTTTAGTAGACACGGGATTTCACCATGTTGGTCAGGCTAGTCTCGAACACCTGACCTCAAGTGATCCACCTGCCTTGGCCTCCCAAAGTGCTGGGATTATAGGCATGAGCCTTTGCCCCTGGCCTCATTTATTTTCACATAAAATATAGGATCAAGTATGTTGAGATATTAGTTACACTATATTTTGCTCAGTATTGCCTGAGAGTTGGATTATTTTATCATTGTAGAGAATAGCTTCTTGATTATGAGAATATTAAATAAAATAAACTGGAGAGACTCTCAGCAGCAAACTATGGTATGTAAGTACATATGTAAATATGTATCTATCTATTTATCTATCTAATCTATCCCATCTATCTATCATCTATCTATCCATCTATCTATCTATCTCCTTTACTTTCATTTATGTCTGGATCTGTACCAAACACCAGGCAGAGGAGTTAGGAGAAGTAACTGAAAAACCCATGGGTGACATCACCAACTAAAACAGGTGACAAATAATCAGCATAAAAGCCAGAATACAAGAGTAATTGTCCTAATCATTGGCAGCATAGGGCCAGTACCAGCTGGAGTTAATGGCAAAGATAAAATGAAGATAAAATGAAGTATTGTAAGATCTTAATATCAATAAACTACAACAAGAAATCATCAATAATGCTCACTCCCAAAAGAAAAATACTTACCCTGAAGAAAAACAATTGGAACAAAATCAAAATTAATCAGAGAATCAGATAATCTCAGACAAGTAAGATAATTTTTAGAAAATAATTTTTAGAAAAAAAATAATTTGAAGGTACATAAAATCAAATAGAAGTGGTACAAACTATAGTAAGAGATATAGAGTATAAAAATAAGAGTAAAAAACAGAAATTGAGAGATTAAAAACATCTAAAAATTTTCTAAACAGAGAACTTAGGCAAAGAATAGTAATACTCATGTAATGGTTATTTCTAAGAACAAAAATTAAAATAAAAAATAATATTAATTATTTGAGCATGAAGGTAAAAGGATAAGAAGTTTATATTGATAATAGACTTCTTGATAGCAACATTTTATACAGGATGATAATCAAGAAATGGTTTAATGATTATGAAACAGATAACACAGTAGCGAGATGAGATTTTATTCATCCAAACTATGAATCATGTCTAAGGAATGTAGAACATCATGAATATTTATGATTTTAAAAAACATTGTTCCTGTGATGGCTTTTTTAGAAATGTCCTACCTAATGACAAGAAGACAAACATCATGTGAAGCTTCTGGATAAGGACTAAATATGTTTAATTTTATAATTAAGAACAAGTAATGGGGATTAAAGTGACAAAACATGATGCTATTAAGTGTGTTAAACATGAAGAAATAATGCAACTCAACAACAAACAGAAAAAAGGAGAAGAAAAAGAAAGTAGACAAATCTTAATGACTATCTCAGGAGTATCTAACTGCCATTAAAAAAATATGGAATTAAAGTAAATGTTAAGCAAAAAGAGAGAGGAAAGGAAAGAGAGTTTA